>NC_053492.1:474598600-474680596 GCF_905171775.1 Rana temporaria | reverse complement strand
CCAATCAAATCACAGCCCCCCCCCCCATCACATCAGAGGTCCTCCCATGACATCACAGGCCCCTCCCTTACATCATAGCCCCCACATCACATCATAAGCCCCCGATCACATCATAGGCCCTCCCATCAAATCACAGCCCTCTCCAATACATCAGAGGCCCCATCACATCATAGACCCCCCCCCCCATCAAATCACAGCCCCCTATTTACATCATAGGCCCCCCAATTAAATCACAGCCCCCTCTTTACATAATAGGCCCCGCATCACATCAGAAGCCCCTTCCTTTACATCATACCCCCCCCCCCCCCATCACATCAGAGGTCCTCCCATCATATCACAGCCCCCTCCTTTACATCATAGCTCCCCCCATCCCATCAGAAGCCCCCAGCAAATCACAGGCCCCTCCTTAACATTATTACCCCCCCCCATCACATCAAAGGTCCCACCAACACACCAGAGGTCCTCCCATCACATAAGAGGGTCCCCCCCCATCATATCATAGCCCCCCCTCCCTTTCACATCACAGATCCCCCCTCCATCACATCATAGCCCCCCCCATCACATCAGAGGTCCCCCCATTAAATCACAGCCCCCTCCTTTACATCATAGACCCCATATCACATCAGAGGTCCCCCCCCCCCCGCCATCCCATCAGAAGCTCCCAGCAAATCACATGCCCCTCCTTTACATTATTATCCCCCCCCCCCATCACATCAAAGGTCCCACCAACACACCAGAGGTCCTCCCATCACATCAGAGGTCCCCCCATCAAATCACAGCCCCCTCTTTTACATCATAGACCCCATATCACATCAGAGGTCCCCCCCCCCCCATCACATCAGAAGCCTCTCTTCACATCAGGAGGTTCCCCCATACATCAAATCACAGCCCCCCCATCACAACATAAGTCCCCCATTACAGAGGTCGTCCCATATTTAACATCAGAGGTTCCAACAGCACATCAGAAGCCAGTGAAGAAAGAGCTGGACGGCCACACACTTGTGTAACAACATTTATTAAAGACGGTAAAATCCATACATTTACAGAGACATCAGAAGCATAAGGAGAAAAAAATTACGCGTTTCACACCCCTGTAGGGTGCTTAATCATAGCCTAGCGCACATCAGAAGGCCCCTTTATAACAGAGGCCCCCCATCCTTAGAGGTCCCTCCATCATGTCAGAGATTCCCCATTACATCAGAGGTCCTCCTTTACATGAATGAAAGCCCCCATGACATCAAAGTTACCCCTTTACAGGACTCCCCCATCACATCAGAATCCACTCACTCATACACAACCCCCCCCCCCCCCCCACCATCATCTCACGGTCTTCCCTTCACATCAGACCCCTACTTGGCTTGATTCCGAGTCCGGTCGCCATCACTATAGCAGCCAATGGGGGCAGTGCATCCGGGCCCCAGACCATCACTGCTGGTGGCTGGCACCTCTGTACCATAGCAACTCATGACGCTGATCCAGACCAGGACAAACCGAGTCCCGCGCTTGTGGCGCCCTGGGAGAACCCAAAACGCACCATAGTTGAGAAAAACCGCAGTAATGTATACACTTAATGACAGGAATAGTACCACTGGATTGGCGCAGGGCCAATGTGGTGCCCATATTTAAAAAGGGAACAAAGTCTTTACCAAGTAACTATAGACCTGTTAGTCTAACTTCTATAGTTGGGAAGATACTGGAACGTTTAATAAAAGACCACATGGATGAGTTCTTGCTGGAAAAAAACTATTTAAGCAGCAGACAACATGGATTCATGAAAGACAGAAGTTGTCAGACAAACCTGATTTCCTTTTATGAAGAGGTAAGTAAAACCCTGGACAGAGGCGTGGCTGTGGACGTGATATATTTGGATTTTGCAAAAGCGTTCGATACAGTTCCGCACACACGGCTCATGTGTAAGGTAAGGTCTACAGGATTGGATATATCAGTTTGTAAATGGATAGAAAACTGGCTGAAAGACAAAATTCAGAGAGTCGTGGTTAATGATTCTTACTCTGAATGGTCCAATGTTATCAGTGGTGTACCCCAAGGTTCAGTGCTGGGACCCTTACTTTTCAATATATTTATAAATGATATTGGGTCTGAGATCAAAGGTAACATTTCTGTCTTTGCAGATGACACCAAGCTATGCAGTGGAATAACGTCCTTACAGGATGTCTCCAATTTACAAGCCGACCTCAATGCTCTGTCTGATTGGGTGACTAAGTGGCAGATGAGGTTTAATGTAGATAAATGTAAAGTTATGCACTTGGGGGCTAAGAATATGCATTATACATACTAGGGGGAGTACAACTGGGGGGATCTGTAGTGAAGAAGGATCTGGGGGGGGATCTGTAGTGGAGAAGGATCTGGGGGGGTCCGTAGTGGAGAAGGATCTGGGGGGGGGGTCCGTAGTGGAGAAGGATCTGGGGGTTTTAGTTGATCATAAGCTCAATAATGGCATGCAATGCCAAGCTGCAGTTTCCAAAGCGAGCAAAGTCCTTTCTTGTATTGGGAGAGGTATGGACTCCAGAGACAGAGATATCATTTTGCCCCCCCTGTACAAATCATTAGTAAGACCTCATCTGGAATATGCAGTTCAGTTTTGGGCACCAGTTCTCAAAAAGGACATCGGAGAACTGGAGAAAGTGCAAAGAAGGGCAACCAAACTGATAAGAGGCATGGAGGAGCTCAGCTATGAGGGAAGATTAGAGGAACTGAATTTATTCTCTCTTGAGAAGAGGAGAATAAGGGGGGGGGGGGATATGACCACCATGTACAAATATATAAGAGGTCCATACAGTGAACTTGGTGTTGAGTTATTCACTTTACGGTCATCACTGAGGACAAGGGGGCACTCTCTACGTCTAGAGGAAAAGAGATTTCACCTCCAAATACGGAAAGGTTTCTTCACAGTAAGAGCTGTGAAAATGTGGAACAGACTCCCTCCAGAGGTGGTTCTGGCCGGCTCAGTAGATTGCTTTAAGAAGGGCCTGGATACTTTCCTAAATGTACAGAATATAACTGAGTACTAAGATTTGTAGGTAAAGTTGATCCAGGGTAAATCCGATTGCCTCTCGGGGGATCAGGAAGGAATTTTTTCCCCTGCTGTAGCAAATTGGATCTCATGCTCTGCTGGGTTTTTTTTTGCCTTCCTCTGGATGAACTGTGGGTATGGAGTTGGGTGTATGGGATTGCACTGTGTTTTTTTTGTTTGTTTATTTTTTTTGTGGTTGAACTGGATGGACTTGTGTCTTTTTTCAACCTAACTAACTAACCACTTAAGCCACGGACCAAAATGCAGCTAAAGGACCAGGCCACTTTTTGCGATTCGGCACTGCGTCGCTTTAATTGACAATTGCGCGGTCGTGCGACGTGGCTCCCAAACAAAATTGGCCTCCTTTTTTTCCCACAAATAGAGCTTTCTTTTGGTGGTATTTGATCACCTTTGCGGTTTTAATTTTTTTCGCTATAAACAAAAATAGAGCGACGATTTTGAAAAAAATTCAATATTTTTTACTTTTTGCTATAATAAATAAATAAAACATTTTTTTCCTCAGTTTAGGCCGATACGTATTCTTCTACATATTTTTGGTAAAAAAAAAAAATCGTCTTCGCCTTCGATAGCGCGTCACGGCTTCCGAAAATAAACACGAGTGACACTCAGCAATTTACGGCGCTTGCGCAGTCCGCAGCAGACGGCAGGCGCAGGCGCCGTAAACAGCCAAGTGTCACCTCGGCTATTTTCGGAAGCCGTGACGCGCTATCGAAGGCCGTCAATCAACTTGCTTGCCTTCGGGAACGCCCATTCCCCGCTCGGAGCCATAGAAGAAATACTGCTAAAACGATAAGTACCAAAAAAAAAAAAGACCAGCATACTGCAGATGTCAGCAGTATGCTGGATCTAACTGCAGAAAGTTGATTTTTGGGTGAACTCCCGCTTTAAAATGCATTGTTTATTGTGAAAATGACAGTTGCAGTTTGGGAGTTAACCACAAGGGGGCGCTGATGGGGTTATGTGTGACCTGAAGTGTGTTTACAACTGTAGGGGGGGTGTGGCTGTAGGTGTGACGTCATCGATTGTGTCCCCCTATAAAAGGGATCACACGATCGATGCTGCCGCCACAGTGAAGAACGGGGAAGGTGTGTTTACACACAGCTCTCCCCGTTCTTCAGCTCCGGGGACCGATCCCGGGACTCCATCGGCGATCGGGTCCCACGGTCCCGGAACGACCCACGGCTGGGTATTAGTACAGGACGTACCTGTACGTGGATGTGCCCAGCCGTGACATTCTGCCGACGTATATGTGCAGGAGGTGGTCCTTAAGTGGTTAATGGCTCTGTGATAGACTCGTTTTTAGTGGTTTCCTCTTCCACACAGTTATTTTGGCTTTTCTGTGTTTTTATTTTTATTCCTGATCTCCGTGTCAAGTCCCAGAGAACAGAAAACAACGCGCAGAAGAACTGCGTCCTCGCAGCTTTAGGGATTGCGCAACGGCGGACAGAAAACCGGGACATGAGACAAAAGATGAAAAAAAAAAAAAAATCTGGAATACATTCCACACCGGCCACTAAATGATATTCTGGAGGGAGGCGAGAAATGTGATGTCACTAAAGAGAACCTGTCACAGTCCCAGACATAAGGAGCCAATCTCTGTCCCAGGGACCTGTATATAGGGGACTGGCAGAACAAGCAGCACTTAAAGAGCAACTCCACTTTGTTGAGAAAACCCCCTCCCCCTCTGGGTGATCGTTGTATATTGCAGGGATTATAACCAACTTTATAGTGGATTCCTACCTTTTGTTACACTGAAGAAATAGCGGTTTGTTTCTCTGTGTCCATGTGCATGTGAATGGGAGTGATTTTATAATTACCAATCACCTGCTGCACCTGCAGGGCTCTAATGGAGGAAAATGGCAGTGTTTGCATCCCTTTAGATGCAATTTCCCTTTAAGACAGGGGCGGGGCGTCCATTAAGGCGCTCAGGCACCACCCCCTCTCTCCAGCCACCCCCACTGTGTAGAATGGATAGATTGATGCTTAGCATAGCATGAACCCATCCTTGGCCGCCGCAGCCACCGACTATTCAGGCGTCCGGCCCCTTTTCAGGGTGTGCATGAATTAAAATGGGGGGGGGGGTTTGAAGCACCCGATTAGAGCCAGAGGCTCTAATGAGCTTCAAAATTGAGTGGGCTCGGAGTACAGAGGATTCACAAAGCACCTACGCCGACGTATCTCGAGATACGCTGCACAAGTGTAAATATGCGCCGTCGTATCTGTGCGCCGTGCCCACAGAACTAAGATACGCCTGAAAATAGGCTTAATCCGACCGACGTAACTTGCCTACGCCGGCGTATCGTGGGCGCATATTTACGCTGGCCGCAAGTGGCGCTCCCATTGATTTCCTATTCAAATATGGAAATGCGGGAGATACATCGATTCACGAACGTACGTGCGCCCGACGCATAATATACGTGGTTTGAGTAAGTCGTACGTCCGGCGTAAAGTTATTCCCCATATAGGAGGCGCAACTCATGGAAAGGTATGGACCAGGGAACACAAGCCGTCGTATTTTACGTTGTACGTGAATATAGATAGGCGTAGGTTACGTTCACATCGTAGGCAGTGATTCGACGTATCTTAGGCAGTTTTTTCGACGTGATTGTGAGCATGCGCACTGGGATACGTACACGGGACGGCGCATCCGCCGTTCAGTTTAAGTACTTGTATGGCGCCCGGCCCATCATTTACATGGGGTCACACCTCATTAGCATGTCTCACGCCCACTTCCACCTACTGCGGCTTACGCCGAGGAAACCCAGCATAGATTTGAGGAGCGAGTGCTTTGTGAATTCGGTGCTTGCCTCTCTGCGCTACGTCGGCGTAGCGTATATTCGATACGCTACGCCGGCATAAATATGCGCCGATGTCTGTGAATCCGGGCCTTTGTATCTATGTTACCAGTACCGCGATAGTCCAACCATGGCCCCACCCCCTTTCCTTGGCTCTTTGGTTTGGGGACCTTAGATCCAATTTCTTTATAATGAATAGTCGCTGTTGAAACACCAATTCTCAATCCGGCCAATCAGAAGCAGGTGTGAGACCTGTTTTTCGATTGGCCCGAAAAGAGAAGTCTCACGATTTGCCAGAGGAAGAGGGAGGAAACAGAAGTTGCCGCTGCCGTGATGATCAAGAGAACAGGAGGCCGTCGCCAAGCAGGGGAAGCCGCCGGTGATGGGGTAAGTGCTACCTACTAGAGATGCACAATTCATCGTTTAAAAAATCGTGATTTTGATTCAACACCCCCCTTGACAATCTCCAATGCAGAGTTTGACAATTCATTCATATAACAAGTGGGGAGACTTTATCCGCTCACTCAGCTGTCAAAAGGAAAAATCTTGGCAGTCTGCCAAGTTGTTAAAGCGGTTCTCCACCCTAAATTGGAGTCCCGCTGATCGGAACCCTCCCCCCCTCCGGTGTCAATTTGACACCTTTCAGGGGGGAGGGGGGTGCAGATACCTGTCTAAAGACAGGTATTTGCACCCACTTCCGGCCCGGCATTCACGGGCAAAAGAGGGGCATTCCGTCACATCCCGTCGCCCCCCCCGTTGTGTGCTGGGAACACTCGGCTCCCAGCACACAGCGGGAGCCAATCGGCGGGCGCGGCGCGACTCGCGCATGCGCCGTAGGGAACCAGGCAGTGAAGCCGCAGCGCTTCACTTCCTGGTTCCCTCAGAGTGGATGGCGGGGGGAGCAGCAGAGAGACGAGCGATCGCTCGTGCTCTGCTGCGATCGGCGCTGGACTCCAGGACAGGTAAGTGTCCTAATATTAAAAGTCAGCAGCTGCAGTATTTGTAGCTGCTGGCTTTTAATATTATTTTCCCCATGGCACATCCGCTTTAACAGTAAACATTGTAACTAATACTTCCTTCTTATATCAAACCTCTGTGTGTAAATGCAGTGTCTGTGCAGCCTCGTGTCCCAATACAAATGAATGGGACGCCGGCACAGGCATACAAGCAAGGTCTGTGCATCCCCCTGCCGGGAACCCACGGACCTGCACGGGCCCCGCAGTAAAGCGCCCTGTGTGATTGGTCCCTTAGAAATCACAATACAGACATATAACCTTGACAAGGTCATCGTACCTCTCTGCGACCGGCTTGGCGATACAATCGAATACGGCTTCTTGCCTCTCGTCTTGATCGAAGGTCTCTTGAAATCTGCAAAAAAAAAAATCGAGCGATTAGAAAAGTTTTCTGTCCTCGATGTGAGAAACAACGCGCAATTCATGCGGCCAATGTTTCCCAGATAAATCGGCCGCCCAGTACCTCGTAAAACATGGGCAGAGCCAAACAAAGCGCTCCTCTGTTCCCGGGCACTGCCCCCCCCCCCCGCTGCCATTGTCAGCACAGCCGCGGCGGAGATTAGCCCGGGGCAGTAAAATTCACTCGGCTCCGTGAAAATGACATCAATATGGGATTTATATTTCACATTATGAAAACACGGGGAGGACGGGATATGGGGGGGGGGGGGGGTTGGGAGCCAGGTGCACGGGGGATGCCCGCTCCACCAACACGAGGAAATTAAACACGTTCAGCGTGAAGCCGATTCACAAATCGTTTTCTATGGGGAACCCGTCACTCATCGGGAAGATAAATACAGAATTTACACCTCACCAACTTCCATCAGAAAAGTAAAACTTTAAATCTGACCTCCGACCTTCTCTTCAGTCCTGCACAGTTGTAGCGGCTCCTCCCCCTGAACTGAAACGGCTTTCTCCGATTTCACCGCACACTGAGTGTAACGTAATGACCCGGGACAAACAGAGACTTTGGAAGGATGAGGGGTACTCCTGTGCCAGCGTCATTAATAACTTATGTCTAGGGGGTCACCTTATGTCCGATAGGGCCATAGGGTGACTGAGAAATGATATCCTAAATTACAGGACAGGGGACATCACTGATAGCTCATATTGCAGGAGATATTGCAAAGTGTTGGTTTATTCTATGACACATCTCTCTGTGTAGACTGTTGACATGTTAAATGAGGCTGGCTCTTGAAAAGCCTTTCATTGTGTGATAACACTGCTTAAAGCCTATTGATGCTCAGAGGTGTGAATACGTTTCTGTCGGAGACGGACCGTCTGTCTAAAGATGTGGATTGAGAAGAAATCATTCAGGTAGAGTTAGGCCGGCATATCAGTAGATACGCCGACCTAACTCAGAATCTGCGCCGACTTATGTTTAAGTGTATGCTCAAACAGAGATACACTTAAACCTATCTAAGATACAATGGCTTGCGCCGTCCTATCTTAGGTTGCAATATTTTGGCTGGCCGCTAGGTGGCGCTTCCATTGCGGTCGGCGTAGAATATGTAAATCAGTAGATACGCCTATTCACGAACGTACGCCTGGCCGCCGCAGTACATTAACGCAAAAGATAGGCCGCCTAAAGTTAAAGCTGCCCCCTAGGTGGCGTAGACAATGTTAAAGTATGGCCGCCGTTCACGCTTCGAAATTCGAAATTTTTACGTCGTTTGCGTAAGTCGTCTGTGAATAGGGATTTACGTTGTTTACGTCCACGTCGAAATCAAAAGGGCCGTGCGGCGGACTTAGCCGCAATGCACACTGGGAAATGTAGGCGCCCAGCGCATGCGCAGTTGATAAAAAAAAAGTGAATCACGTCGGGTCAAGCCTCATTACCATAAAACACGCCCCCTCAGACACATTTGAATTAGGCGCCCTTACGCCCGTCCGCTTTAGGCTACGCCGCCGTAACTTAGCAGGCAAGTACTTTGAGAATCAAGCACTTGCCTCGCTAACTTACGGCAGTGTAGCCTAAACACGCTAAGCTACGTCGCCGCAAAGTTGCGGCAATCTCTCTGAATCTACCTAATTGTGTGATGGTGTTTTGTTTGAATTCTGTTAATGAAGGAATGTGACTTCTCAGGTGGAGTGATTAGGTCATGATAATTATAGACCGGCGCCGACATGTCTGGAATGTTTAGCAATTAGCCATCTGAAGGTGTATTGAAGCCCCCCCCAGGGTGTGATGGGTGGGTGGAGAGTTTGATTGAACCATGCCTTGAAAACTGTATATAAACTTGAGAGCTAACCATTAAAGTTGTCTTGTATTTGAAACCAGAACACAGAGCAAGTCTCGTTATTCTAGGGAAATGGGATGTCTGATGTCTGTTGGACGGTTGGAGTGTCAGATGAGCTGTCATGGGTTGATGGAAGGTCGTAAACGGTGGTGACCGTTACAGTGAGCTTCTCACCATGTGCATTAGAAGCTGCAGCAAGTCAGATCGAGCCCCGCCCCGTTTCCTGGCTGGAAAACGTTGGGCTTCATCTATATCGGTGGTCTCCAAACTGCAGCCCGGTGCCGGCCTTTATCCAGCCCTTGAGGCACTAATCCCCATTGACCAATCACAGCTAGGAACACAGAAGTACACAATGGATGGTATGAAAGGAAGCCATCCATTGTTTACAACTGTCGTGGGATCTTGCTTTGATTGGTCACAGCGGTCACGGTGTTCTGTCAAATAATGCCCTCTATCGAAAAATGCCCGCTCCGGGCTGCGCATGCACAGTACGGAACGGCAAAACAGCTGATTTCCCGATCAGTTGTCGTGGCGGCGCTGTCAGGGACTTGCCTCTTGGTCCCGGCGTGCGCGAATGCGCACGCATACTATCACTCAGGAAAGACAGCAGCGTCTGCCTGTAATTGCGCGTCTAGTGCACGTTAATTCGGGTTGGCGCCAAATCCCCTTTAAAAACCTGCTGGCTCCACCAACACATTGCTGTCTGATCTGCAGCTTCTGTGTAGTATCCTGTACCTGAACCTGATTACCTGTTATCCTTACCGACACGGCTTGTCTGACCATCCGAATCTCTCCGACCTCTGACCCTTGGATTACTATGATTGCTCAACCGTTGCCAGACCCTCCTGCCTGTACCTGTGACTACGCTCCAGCCTACCCGATTACCTGTTGTGACCCGGCTTGTCTGACTCTGCTATTGCCTGTTGTCCTCTAACCAGCTTACCTCACCAGCTTGCTGCCGCAGTACCTGCATCACCAGTTAGGGTTGCTGACCCTCTTCCTCCACTGGTCCCCATTCCCACCGCTCCAGAAGGGATCAGCATCCAGCACCTACTACTACTACTACACTACTCCGGCACTCCTACCTCGCTGCGCTCCTGAGCCCGCTGTTCCCATCCCAGCGGCTCGCGAGCCAGGGCTGTAAGAGAGGCCTACTCCTGCGACTAGGCTCTGGCTACCAGGTACGTTGTACATAACAGGCGCATGCGCGGTGCATCGGAGACAATAGCCGACGAGCGCCAAGGGACAGAATTATTCTCTGTTTCTTCCTCACACTTGAGGGACGTGTTCAGTGTGTTGGAAGGGCACATTTTTTTTTTTTTGATTGGCGGGATCAGTGCTTTGCAGGGCATATGAATCAGCAAATGACATTGTCCCTTTACAGCACTGAACCTGCCCATCAACACAAAAAACAAAAAAAAAAACACCCTTTACAACACTAAACACGTCCCGCAAGTGCGAGGCAGAAACCGAGAATAATTCTGTCCCTTGGCGCTCGTCTATTTTCTCCGATGCACTGCGCATGCGCCCGGCACAATCAGCTGATCAGGAAATCAGCTGTTGTGCCGTTCTGTACTGCGCATGCACAGCCTGGGGTGGACATTTTTTTTTTTTTTTTTGCCTTTTTCGGAAATTCAAAAATTCGGAAATTGGAAAATCCAAATTTTCGGAATTTCTGAATTTTCGAATCTCCGAATTACGAAATCTGGAAAATCCAAATTTTCGGAATTTCTGAATCTCCGAATTACGAAATCTGGAAATTCGGACATTTCGGAACTAACTAATTTGTCAAAAGTCGTTAAAAAACTAATTCGGAAACCAAACGTCTACTATTCGACAGAACACCGGCAGCGAGCCGGTACACAGATCAGTCATCGGCTGTGTCCTCCGGTCAGATCGCGGCTGCTCGCGAGGCGCCATATGGGAGGACGTCATATGGCGTCCACCTGGATTGACGAAAGGCTAAACAAAGAAAACGTATCCCTCGCCATCGATTTTAACCACTTGTCCACCGGGCCTATTCTGGCACTTCTCTCCTTCATGTAAAAAATCACAATTTTTTTGCTAGAAAATTAATCAGAACCCCCAAACATTATATATATATATATATTTTTTTTAGCAGACACCCTAGGGCAGGGATATGCAATTAGCGGACCCCCAGCTGTTGCAAAACTACAAGTCCCATCATGCCTCTGGGTGTCATATTTGTGGCTGTCAGAGTCTTGCTATGCCTCATGGGACTTGTAGTTCTGCAACAGCTGGAGGTCCGCTAATAGCATATCCCTGCCCTAGGGAATAAAATGGCGGTCATTGCAAATTTTTTTCCTCGCACAGTATTTGCGCAATCATTTTTCAAACGCCTTTTTTGGGGGGAAAAAAAACGGTTTCATGAATTAAAAAAATAACAAAACAGTAAAGTTAAGCCCAACTTTTTTATATAATGTGAAAGATGAAGTTACGCCGAGTAAATAGATACCTAACATGTCACGCTTTAAAATTGCGCACACTCATGGAATGGCACCAAACTTCGGTACTTAAAAATCTCCATAGGTGATGCTTTAACATTTTTTATAGGTTACTATTTTCGAGTTACAGAGGAGGTCTAGTGCTAGAATTGTTGCACACGCTCTAACGCACGCGACGATACCTCACATGTGGGGTTTGAACGGCGTTTACATATGTGGGCGGGACTTGCATGCGTGTTCGCTTCTGCGCGCGAGATAACGGGGACAGGGGCGTTTTGAAAAAAAATGTTTTTTATTTTTATTATACTTAATTTTTTTTATTTTTACACTTTTTTTGATCACTTTTATTCCTATTACAAGGAATGTAAACATCCCTTGTAATAGGAATCAGTGTGACAGGTCCTCTTTATGGAGAGAGGCGGGGTCAATAAGACCTCCCCCTCCCCCCACATCTATCCTCCAGGCTTACAAGCATGAAATCGGTGAAAAAAATAATTCACTGATCTCATGCCGACAGCCACGATAGCGGCTTTGTTTACTTCCGGGCGTGACGTCGCGCCCAGGCCTCCGACGGTCATAGAGATGACTGGTGACCATCTGGTCACCAGTCATCTCTATGCTTCCCAGGCAGCGCCGGCCGATTCGCTCTCCGGACCCCTGATGGCACGGGAGAGCCCGGAGAAGCACTGAATGGCGGTGGGACGTCCCCTTCTGCTGCCTATAAGAACGATCAAGCGGCGGGACTGTGATATCTGAATGATGCCTGTAGCTGCACCCATCATTCAGATATCACCGCACAAAGTCGAGGACGTCATATGACGTCCTCCGGATGTCATTTTGGATAGGGGGGGGGGGGGGTCGGGTTATAACCCCTGTCAATTTCTTATTTTTCCATCTGTGTCCCATGGTAGAGATTTCCCTTCACTTCCTGTTCCATAGCCAAAACAGGAAGTGAGAGGAAATCCCTTCAAATTGAGGAAACCCCAGAACTAGTGTCCTCTCTATTCCTGTTCTGGGGACAGGAATAGAGAGGACACTAGTTTTGGGGTTCCCTTAATTTAGAGGGATTTCCTCTCACTTCCTGTTTTGGCTATGGGACAGGAAGTGAAGGGAAATCTCTACCATGGGACACAGATGGAAAAATAAGAAACCCCAAAAATGTGGGATTTTCTTTTACTTTTGCCAACAACTGACACCAGGACAAAGAGAGGAGATGGTGAATCTCCCCAACAGGCGTAAAAAAAAAAAAAAAAACAACACTTACAGGGGTTCTAATCCCTCTCCACTCATTCAACGCTAGAACAAAAAAAAAAACTTGGAAAATCCAAAACAGTTGGAATTGATTCTTTCCCGCAGAAAATGGACTGATAGCAACTTATCATCAGGCCCCAAATTGTGGGAGGGAATATCTAGGTTGGTTTCTCAAGGCAACCAATCAGATTGTCACTTCCCCTGACAATGCTGTCCTTGGACACTGAGAAGGGATTGTGATTGGCCGTTATTGGTTCTGATATTCTTTTGGTCTCTGTACTCAGAAATAAGAGTGAAGACTCCCCACCTGAACCTGTAATTCTCCCGCTTATTATTAACGAATCCGTCCGCCAGATCCCGAGGAACGGTGATCTCCAGCGAGGAGCCTCCGGATTCCTCATGGTTGATGGAATAGATCTGAGGAGAGACAACAAGGAGGTAAAAATCAATAAAAAAACAAAGCATCCAGCCCAACCCCCACCCCCCCTCCCCACTACAGGAGGAGGTGCCAAATCCCAGGCCAATTTTCAGCTTTCAGCGCTGTCACACTTTGAATGACAATTGCGCGGTCATACAACGCTGTACACATATGAACTTTGTATCATTTTCTTCCCACAAATAGAACTTTTTAATGGTGGTATTTTATCACCTCTGCGGTTTTTAATTTTTCCTAAACAAATTAAAAAAAAAGGCCGAAAATTTTGTAAAAAAAAAAAAAAAGTTTTTCTTTGTTTTTGTTAAAAATGTTTGTAAATAAGTAAGTTTTCTCCTTTACTGATGGGCACCAACGAGGCTGCACTGACAAGCACTGATGAGGCGGCACTGAGGGCACTGATGAGGCGGCACTGACGGGCACCGACGAGGCGGCACTGATGAGGCTGCACTGTGTTATATCCTCTGTGCCGTCCGCATTAGCATTGGCATCATGACCACGATACTGAATTTTGTAGCTGTATGCCCCCAAGAATAGGGCATAGCGTTGGAGGCGGGCCGCAGTAGTCTGGGAGATGCCTTTGTCAGGGCTAAAGATCTGAAGGAGTGGTTTATGGTCCGTCAGTATGGTGAATTCCCTACCATACAGGTAAAGATGAAACTTCTTAATTGCCCATATCAGCGCAAGAGCCTCTTTGTCAATGTGTGAGTAATTGCTTTCTGCTTTTGTCAAAGACCTGGAGGCAAATGCCACTGGTTTTTCTGACCCATCTGGTAAGATGTGAGATAGTACCGCCCCCAGACCATAGGGTGAGGCATCACAAGCCAAGGTGAGAGGCTTCTGGAGGTCATAGTGCACGAGCATGCGTGACGCCAACAGCTTCCGCTTAGAAACTTCAAAAGCACGTTGGCATGCAGCCGACCAGTCCCATCTGGAGTGTTTCTCCAAAAGCTTGTTCAATGGAAACAAGGTGTGTGCCAGATCTGGCAGGAATTTGTGGTAATAGTTCAGCAAGCCAAGGTATGATCGCAGCTGCTGGACGTTGGTTGGGGCTGGAGCTTTGACTAAAGCATAAACCTTGGCTTCCGTGGTGTGTATACCTTCTGCATCCACAAGGTGGCCACAAAACTCCAATTTAGGCACCATGAATTGGCATTTTGCTAAGTTCACTTTCAGACCCTGTTCTTGGAGTCTCGCCAACACAAGCTCCACATTCTGCTTATGTTCCTGGTCGGTCCGTCCTGTAATGAGCATGTCATCTAGCAGGCACTGAGTGAAAGGAATGTCCGCCAAAATCTCGTCCATTTTTCGTTGCCAAATGGCTGGGGCAGAGGCTACCCCAAACACCATCCGATTATATTGATACAGTCCTTTGTGGGTGTTGATGGTCAGAAACTTGCGGGAAGAAGGATGGACCTCAAACTGTAAATATGCTTGTTTGAGATCAAGCTTGGTGAACTTTTGACCTCCTGCAAGAGAGGCAAAAATGTCATCTACTCTGGGTAGGGGATACTGGTCTATTTCCAGTTGAGAGTTCAGTGCCATGCGGAAATCGCCACAAATGCGCAAGTCCCCATTCGATTTCTTTACCGGTACAACTGGTGATGCCCACTCGCTGTGCTCTACCTTTGAGATGACACCTTGTTCCTCCAGGCGACTTAGTTCTGCTTCCACACCTGCTCGGAGTGCAAAAGGTACTGTCCGAGCTTTGAAGAACTTAGGCTGAGCGTTGGGTTTCAGCTTGAGTCTCACACAGTCATGCTTTATTTTTCCCAACTGGTCATCAAAAATATTTGGGAACCGCTGCTTCAGGGACACCACCCATCCCTCATTATCTCCTAATGGAATGGTAACGGTGTTACAGGGACTTATGGCGATGTCTGGCATACCAAAGTGAGCAATCCAGTCTCTCCCAAAGAGAGGGGGTCCCCCATTTTCTAGGATATATAATGGCAGTCTCTTTGCCTGACCCTTGTACAATACCTGTACTTTTGCGTAACCCAGTGGGTGGAGTATCTGCTTTGAGTATGTCTGCAGTTTGATTGGTGTTGGGCGGACAGTTTTTCGGGTCTGAAGTTGTCTCCATTGTTTCTGGGTGATAACTGAAACTGCTGCTCCTGTGTCTACATCCATCCTGAGTTTCTTTCCCTCAATGGTTACATCTACAGTCATTGCGGAGGGTGCTGAATGCATATGATGTATGTCTAACCTGTGGAGCACTTCCTCATCCTCTGACTCAGATGATGATGTAGATCTTCCCACCATATATGTCTTAGTCTTGGGGTTCAGAGGTTGTTTATCTCGCACCTTCTTGCTACGGCAAACTCGTTTCAGATGGCCGGTCCTACCACAATTATGACAGGTCTGATCCTTAAACCGGCAGACTTTGTAATCATGGTCTGTATTGCCACAACGGTGGCAAGCTGACTCCCGGCTTGGTGGGGGTCTGTATTTACAGTTTGCAGCAGTTGGCTTGACTGCTGTTCTGAAAACTTCCTGCTTCACCTCTTCCCTTCTGCTCTGGGGGTTCAATTCCTCTGTATCTTTCACAGCCATTTCCATCACTGAAGCTATCTCAATTGCCTTTGTAAGGGTAAGGTCTTTCTCTGTTAACAGTCTCTTTTGTGTTGACTCACAATTCAGTCCCATGACAAACTTATCTCTCAGTGCAGTAGGTAGGTAGTCCCCAAAAGAACAGGTCGAGGCTAGTCTGCGAAGGGCGAGCACATAAGCTTTAATCTCTTCACCTGTCTGTTGCTGCCTCTGATAGAAGCGAAATCTTTCTGCAATCTCTAATGGTTTAGGCTGGAAGTGATCCTCTAGCAGTGTCAGCAGCTCTGCCAATGTCTTAGCTGCTGGTTTTACAGGGGAAAGCAGATCCCTCAGAGTGTCATATGTCTTGGCCCCAACCACTGTCAGAAACACTGCTACTTGCCTGTTGTCTGTGATGGCATTTGCACTGAAATACTGTTCCAGCCTCTCAACCCAGGAACTCCAGGATGTCTGTTCTCCATCAAACTCACTTAATGTCCCGATTAATGACATTTTCCTGCTGGGATCTGTGATTGCTTTTATCCAGGTGACAATCCACAATGTCTTTGTCTCTCTCTCAGACTGATAGACACTTTGTAAATCCCATCCTCGTCGCCACTGTTATATCCTGTGTGTTGAGAGGGAGACAAGACTCTGGTCTGGAACAATGGATGTTTATTCAGTACAGGCTGTACCCTGGAACATGCATCTCAGGACATTACAGCTTATCTCTGCTTTCTACATGTGGTCTCTCTAAGATGGCTACTATGCCCCTTGACCCTTGTCATCACTGCTGGGTGGAGCCAGCCTTAAAGTGCCAGTACATGTGGAACCCTTCAGGTATAACACACTGATGGCTGGCAGTGATGAGAACTAAAAGGGCGGCAAAGATGGGCACTGATAGTTGGTACTGATAGACAGCACTGATAAGAACTAAAAGGACGGCAATGATGGGCACTGATAGGCAGCAATGGTGGGCAGCGATAGTTGGTACTGATAGACAGCACTGATGAGGCGGCACTGATGAGAACTACAAAGGGCAGCAATGATGGCCACCGATAGTTGGTACTAATAGACAGCACTGATTAGGGGGCACTGATGAGGCAGCACTGATGAATAGAGGTCGACCGATATGGGTTTTTCTCTGGCCGATGCCGATATTTATAAATCTGGGCGGCCGATGGCCGATATATGATGCCGATTTTTGCAGCCGTTTTTTTTTTTTTCTTTTGGTGGCACTGGCTCGTGGCACTGGATGGCACTAATTGGCACTGGAAGATGGCACTAGCAGAAGGCACTTATTGGCACTGGCAGGTTGCACTGGATGGCACTGAAAGATGGTACTAGCAGATGGCACCGATTGGCAGGTGGCACTTATTGGCACTGGCAGATGGCACGTGGCACTAACAGGTGACACTAGCAAGTGGCACTGGTTGGCACTGACTGGCAGGTGGCACTAATTGGCACTGGCAGGTGGCACTGGGTGGCAATAGTTAGCACTGGTTGGCATTGGCAGGTGGCACTGATGGCTTTAGTTGGCACTGGTAGGTGGCACTGGATCGCACTGGCAGGTGGCACTGGATGGTGGCACTGGTATTGGCACTGGCAGATGGCACTGGATGGAAGGTGGCACTAATTGGCACTGGATGGTGGCACTGGTATAAAAAAAAATGGTGTCACCCCTCTCAGTACAGACCCCCTCTCCCTCCAGTATAGACACACCCCCCCCCCTTGCTACAGACACCAGAGAGCGGTGTGTGTCCCACGAGCGCGGTCCCCTCCTCCACAGCATCAGGAAAGGCCGCGGCTTCGGCCTAGCTCCGGATCCGTGGCACCGCTAGCGGCCATGTAAAATATTGATTTCTCCAAAACGCCCAAATATCGGCCGATATATCGGTCGACCTCTACTGATGAAAACTAGAAAGGAGCGGCAATGATGGGCACTGATAGTTGGTACTGATAGACAGCACTGATGAAGAGGCACCGACAGTCATTACTGATAGGCACAGATTGGCATCCCAGGTGGGCATCCTAGTGGGCACCGCTGATGGGGCTGCACTGATAATCAATGTGTGGATTATCAGCGCAGACCCCCCCCTGTCTTGAGAGCTGCTGATCATCTCTTCTGAACCCGCGGCTGATTTTCAGCATACAGTTCTGACAAACTTCATATCATTGAAGGAAGGATGAATGGCGATAAAAATCTGCCGCCATCTCCCAGGAAGATGAAACGAGGGAGGAGATCTCAGGAGGACAATCATCCCAAACACAAGGCCAAGGAGACTCTCCATTGGTTTCCAAGAAAGAGAAAATAAAAGCTGCTAGAATGGCCCAGCCAATCACCGGACTGGAATCCAATAGACAATCTAGGGAAAGATCTAAAGATCAGAGATCATAGAAGAGGAACCTTCAAGATCTGAGGAGTGTTTGTGTGGAAGAACGGGGGCCAAAATCACACGCATGCGACTCGTTTCTCCATACAGGAGGCGTCCCGAAGCCGTCATTTCCAACAAAGGATTTTCTACCAAGTATTAACCACTTGGCGACCGCGTCCTGTACATTTACATTGGCAGAATGGCGCGGCTGCGCAAAGTAACCTATATTTACGTCACTTTGAATTTTGCGCCGTGCGGGCATGCACGCGCCCCGTGACCGTGCCTGCTGACTCGTTGTCCACTGGTGTCCCACGAACGTGTCACAGAGCTGCAGAATGGGGAGATGCCAGTGTAAACAAGGCATCCCCCAGTTCTGCCTAGTGACAGGACACTGATCGTCTGTTCCCTATCATCGGGAGCAGCGATCAGTGCCGTGCCACTCCTAGCCACGCCCCCACACAGTTAGAATCACTCCCTAGGACACACTTAACCCCCTTCCTCGCCCCCTACAGTGTTTAACCCCTTCCCTGCCAGTGTCATTTACACAGTAATCAGGGCATTTTTATAGCACTGATCCCTGTATAAATGACAATGGTCCCAAAATAGCGCCAAAAGTGTCTGATGTATCCGCCATAATGTCCCAGTCATGATAAAAATCTCAGATTGCCGCCATTACTAGTAAAAAATAAAAATTATTAATAAAAATGCCATAAAACTATCCCCTCCGAGTATAAGCCTGGGGTATCCATCTGCATGCCTCACTGTGCCCATGCCTCACTGTGCCCATGACTAGACTGACATTTAACATGGGAGTTTATGGAAGGGGTGCCCAGCCGTAGGTCGCCCAGTAGACAAACATTGCACACTTGTAGAGGAGAAATGTGGCTACATGTGTGCCAAGTTCAGGGTCCAGGGAACCTACGACTGGCCGATACCGGGTCCCCAAAGTCACCGGAGAAATTACCATTTAACCACTTAAGACCCGGACCAAAATTCAGGTAAAGGACCCGAACAGTTTTTGCGATTCGGAACTGCGTCGCTTTAACTGACAATTGCGCAGTCGTGCGACGTGGCTCCCGAACAAAATTGGCGTCCTTTTTTTTCCACAAATAAAGCTTTCTTTTGGTGGTATTTGATCACCTCTGCGGTTTTTATTTTTTGCGCTATAAACAAAAATAGAGCGACAATTTTGAAAAAAAAAAAATCAATATTTTTTACTTTTTGCTATAATAAATATCCCCAAAAAAGATATATAAAAAAAAAAAAAAATTCTCCTCAGTTTAGGTCGATACGTATTCTTCTACCTATTTTTGGTTAAAAGAAAAAAAAAAAAAAAAAAAAAAAAAAAAATCGCAATAAGCGTTATCGATTGGTTTGCGCAAAATTTATAGCGTTTACAAAATAGGGGATAGTTTTATTGCATTTTTATTAATATTTTTTTTTTTTTACTACTAATGGCGGCGATCAGCGATTTTTTTTCGTGACCGCGACATTATGGCGGACACTTCGGACAATTTTGACACATTTTTGGGACCATTGTCATTTCCACTAGGGGGCGCTGAAAGGGGTTAAGTGTGACCTCATGTGTTTCTAACTGTAGGGGGGCGGGGCTGGACGTGTGACGTCAGTGATCGTCTTTCCCTATATCAGTAAACAGACGATCAGTGACAGTGCCACAATGAAGAACGGGGAAGCTGTGTTTACACTCACCTCTCCCCGTTCTTCAGCTCCGGAGGACCGATCGCGGGACACCGGCGGCGATCGGGTCCGCGGGTCCCGTGGGTGCGGTCACGGAGCTTCGGACCGGGTCGCGTGCACGCGCGACACCACGGCTGGGCGTAAAGGGCCATGTACAGGTACGTGCTGAGCCGTGCCATTCTGCTGACGTATATCGGCGTTGGTTAACATGGGAGTCTCAGGAAGGGGTGCTCAGCATCTTGGAGATCTCAGGTGTGAATTGCAGGTAGATCCATCACAGAGCTCCGCCCACATCGCAGTCTGTCTGGCGCTTGGCGGAGCGGCTATTGCTGATACAGATGTCATTCTTCCGCCTGTCACATTCACAATTTCCATACATCCCGGATTAGGAGGACGCGCCGAATCCCGGAAATATCTACAATCCGTCAGGAAGACGTGACAAGACCCCAATAAACACGGAGATGTGTTTTAGCAACCAGACCAGCAATAGTCGCTAAATAAACAACATCTGCCGGTGATTTCCAGTTTTAGCGGGAGATTCTGACACATAAAAATTAACCACTTCAGCTCCAGGAGGTTTTACCCCCCTTCATGGCCAGACCATTTTTTTGCTATACAGTGCTGTGCTTATTTATAACCATTTTAACCCCCCCGGAGGATTTGGCTGCCCAATAACCGGGGCAAGTTTTTGCGATTCGGCACTGCGTCGCTTTAACTGACAATTGCGCGGTCGTGCGACGTGGCTCCCAAACAAAATTGGCGTCCTTTTTTTTCCCACAAATAGAGCTTTCTTTTGGTGATATTTGATCACCTCTGCGGTTTAATTTTTTTTTCGCTATAAACAAAAATAGAGCGACAGTTTTGCAAATAAATAAATAATATTTTTTACTTTTTTCTATAATAAATATCCCCCAAAAATATATAAAAAAACTTTTTTTTCCCCTCAGTTTAGGCCGATACGTATTCTTCTACCTATTTTTGGTGAAAAAAAAAAGTAAAAAAAAAAAAAAAATCGCAATAAGCGTTTATTAATTGGTTTGCGCAAAACTTATAGGGCCAGATTCTCGTAGATCCGCGTATCTACGAGCGTATGCCATTAACACTACGCCGCCGCAACTTACTGGAGCAAGTGCCGTATTCTCCAAGCACTTGCTCCGTAATTTGCGGCGGCGTAGTCTAAATGGGCCGGCGTATCCCCGCGTAAATCAAAGGAGGCGGCTTGTATTTCATTTAAGCGCTCCCCCTTGCCGACCGAACTGCACATGCGCCGGCCTTAAACGTAGGCCACTGCGCATGCTCCGTAGTACGCCGCAAATACATTGGTTGCGACCTGAACGTAATTAACGCACAGCCCTATTCGCGACGAGTTACGTAAACGACGGAAAAAAACAGACGCTGTCCCGACGGCCATACTTAACATGGCATACGGCAGAACGACGTAAGGTTACCCCTCATATAGCAGGGGTAACCTTACGGAAACAACGACGAGGCGGCGCAAATTCATTCGGGAATCGGCGTATCAGGCTCATTTGCATAGACAAATGAGAAATCGTCGTAAATGCCATCTAGCAGCCAGCGTGGAATTACATCTAAGATCCGATGGTGACTTACGCCAGTCGGATCTACGACGTATCTATGCGTAAATGATTCTAAGAATCACTCGCATAGATACCCGGGCTCAGAAACAGAGATATGACGGAGTATCTGGAGATACACCGTCGTATCGCTGTTGAGAATCTGGGCCATAGCGCCTACAAAAAAAAAAGGGGATAGTTTTATGGCATTTTTATTTTAATTTTTTTTACCAGTAATGGTGGCGATCTGCGATTTTTATCGTGACTGCGATATTGCGGCGGACACTTTTGATGCTATTTTGCGACCATTGTCATTTATACAACGATCAGTCCTATAAAAATACACTGATTACTGTGTAAATGACACTGGCAAGGAAGGGGTTAAACACCAGGGGGGCGAGGAAGGGGTTAAATGTGTCCTAGGGAGTGATTCTAACTGTGTGGGGGCGTGGCTACATGTGACACAACACTGATCGCCGCTCCCGATGAGAGGGAACAGTGTCCTGTCACTAGGCAGAACAGGGAGATGTCTTGTTTACAAAGGCACCCCCCCCCCCCCCGTTCTGCCGCTCCGTGACACGATCGCGGGACACCGGCGGACATCGCTAGGCGGCAGATTCAAAGCAATGAATACATACGTTGCTTTGCCTGCCTGTGCGTTCTGCCGACGTCTATCTACATTAGGCAGCCGGCAAGTGTTTTTTGCACGGTCATGCAACACTGCACCCAAATTACATTTAGATTTTTTTTTACACACAAATAAAGATTTATTTTGGCGATATTTGATCACCTCTGGGGTTTTTATTTTTTCAAATATTTTTATTAAAAAACAAATATTTTCTTCTGTTATAAAAAATATCCAATTAACCACACCCCCGCCCGGCGTATAGCAGAATGATGGGCAAATGGGGAACAGTTATCCTGCCTGGGTGTCATAGGAGGATGGGATGGAGGAATCTGAGGATGGGATGGAGGAATCTGAGGATGGGATGGAGGAATCTGAGGATGGGATGGGGGGGGGGGATCTGAGGAAGGGATGGAGGGAATAGAGGGACGGGACCTGAGGCTGGGATGGAGGGATGGAATGGAGGGACCTGAGGATGGGATGGAGGAATCTGAGGATGGGATGGGGGGGGGGGATCTGAGGAAGGGATGGAGGGAATAGAGGGATCTGAGGATGGGATGGAGGGAATAGAGGGACGGGACCTGAGGCTGGGATGGAGGGATGGAATGGAGGGACCTGAGGATGGGATGGAGGGATCTGAGGATGGGATGGAGGGATCTGAGGATGGGATGGAGGGATGGAATGGAGGGACCTGAGGCTGGGATGGAGGGATAGGATGGAATGAAGGGACCTGAGGATGGGATGGAGGGATCTGAGGATGGGATGGGATGGAGGGATCTGAGGATGGGATGGAGGGATCTGAGGATGGGATGGGGGGATGGGAGGATGGGATGGAATGGAGGGACCTGAGGCTGGGATGGAGGGATGGGAGGATGGGATGGAGGGATGGAATGGAGGGATCTGAGGATGGGATGGAGGGGGGGGGGGGATCTGAGGAAGGGATGGAGGGAATAGAGGGACCTGAGGCTGGGATGGAGGGGTCTGAGGATGGGATGGAGGGATCTGAGGATGGGATGGAGGGAATAGAGGGACGGGACCTGAGGCTGGGATGGAGGGATGGAATGGAGGGACCTGAGGCTGGGATGGAGGGATGGAATGAAGGGACCTGAGGATGGGATGGAGGGATCTGAGGATGGGATGGGATGGAGGGATCTGAGGATGGGATGGAGGGATCTGAGGATGGGATGGAGGGATGGGAGGATGGGATGGAATGGAGGGACCTGAGGCTGGGATGGAGGGATGGGAGGATGGGATGGAGGGATGGAATGGAGGGATCTGAGGATGGGATGGAGGGATCTGAGGATGGGATGGAGGGACCTGAGGATGGGATGGAGGGACCTGAGGATGGGAAGGGGGGATCTGAGGATGGGAAGGGGGGATCTGAGGATGGATCTGAGGATGGGAAGGGGGGATCTGAGGATGGGAAGGGGGGATCTGAGGATGGGAAGGGGGGATCTGAGGATGGGAAGGGGGGATCTGAGGATGGGATGGAGGGACCTGAGGATGGGATGGAGGGACCTGAGGATGGGAAGGGGGGATCTGAGGATGGGAAGGGGGGATCTGAGGATGGGAAGGGGGGATCTGAGGATGGATCTGAGGATGGGAAGGGGGGGTCTGAGGATGGGAAGGGGGGATCTGAGGATGGGAAGGGGGGATCTGAGGATGGGAAGGGGGGATCTGAGGATGGATCTGAGGATGGGATGGAGAGATCTGAGGATGGATCTGAGGATGGGAAGGGGGGATCTGAGGATGGGATGGAGAGATCTGAGGATGGGATGGAGAGATCTGAGGATGGGATGGAGGGATCTGAGGATGGGATGGAGGGGATCTGAGGATGGGATGGAGGGGATCTGAGGATGGGATGGAGGGATCTGAGGATGGGATGGAGGGATCTGAGGATGGGATGGAGGGGATCTGAGGATGGGATGGAGGGATCTGAGGATGGGATGGAGGGATCTGAGGATGGGATGGAGGGACCTGAGGATGGGATGGAGGGACCTGAGGATGGGAAGGGGGGATCTGAGGATGGGAAGGGGGGATCTGAGGATGGGAAGGGGGGATCTGAGGATGGATCTGAGGATGGGAAGGGGGGATCTGAGGATGGGAAGGGGGGATCTGAGGATGGGAAGGGGGGATCTGAGGATGGATCTGAGGATGGGATGGAGAGATCTGAGGATGGATCTGAGGATGGGAAGGGGGGATCTGAGGATGGGATGGAGAGATCTGAGGATGGGATGGAGAGATCTGAGGATGGGATGGAGGGATCTGAGGATGGGATGGAGGGGATCTGAGGATGGGATGGAGGGATCTGAGGATGGGATGGAGAGATCTGAGGATGGGATGGAGGAGATCTGAGGATGGGATGGAGGGATCTGAGGATGGGATGGAGGAGATCTGAGGATGGGATGGAGAGATCTGAGGATGGGATGGAGAGATCTGAGGATGGGATGGAGGGATCTGAGGATGGGATGGAGGGATCTGAGGATGGGATGGAGGGGATCTGAGGATGGGATGGAGGGATCTGAGGATGGGATGGAGGAGATCTGAGGATGGGATGGAGGAGATCTGAGGATGGGATGGAGGAGATCTGAGGATGGGATGGAGGAGATCTGAGGATGGGATGGAGGGATCTGGGGATGGGATGGAGGGATCTGAGGATGGGATGGAGGGGATCTGAGGATGGGATGGAGGGATCTGAGGATGGGATGGAGGGATCAGAGGATGGGATGGAAGAGATAAATCATCCCAGAAGGACACAAATCCCTCCCCACCTCTATTATATCTCCAGTATCACCCAGAAATATGTCCCCCAATATTGTACACATGGAGGTGCACCCAGAATTCCGTCCCCCGGATACTGACCCCCCCTACAGAACGTTCCCAGAATTCTTCCCCGTATAATGTTGCCCCTCCTCCCTCTCCCGTATTACGATTGCCCGGTATGGAGGCCGCTCCCCCCTCCTCTCCCGGTATCTCACCCCGGAGGTGTGGCGGCGGCTATTCGGTCGGAGGCGGCAGTAGATTCGGATGGCCTCCCGCACCATCTTCTTCACCATAGCAACCGTAACTACGGACTCCGCGAAGACACGTGATCGGGGAGAACGGGTCACATGACCAAACAAACACCCTAAGATACGCCTTCATTAGCGACACGCCCACCTTTAAAGAACGTCCTACTCATAAATATTCACCGAAACTCCGCCCCCTTCACCTGTTTAAACCCCTCCCCCTGCTGTATACTCTGCACTGTACACCCCTCCTGCACATACATCCTGTACAGTGGGGGGGGGGGGGGAGTATTTGCCCCCTGCTGATTTTGTACATTTGCCCCATTGACAAAGAAATGATGGCCCCCGGATTCTCGTCGAACTCACGCCAACGTATCTACAGATACGCCTCGTAAGTGTAAATGTGCGTCGTCGTATCTGTGCGCCGTGCCCACAGAACTAGATACGCCTGAAAATAGGCTTCCTCCGACCGACGTAACTTTCCTACGCCGGCGTATCTTGGGCGCATATTTACGCTGGCTGCAAGGGGCGCTCCCATTGATTTACGAATATGCAAATGACTGTGATACGCCGATTCACGAACGTAGTTGCGCCCGTCGCAGTAATTTACGCCGTTTACGTAAGGCGTACGTCCGGCGTAAAGTTATTCCACATATTGGAGGCGCATCCCATGCAAAGGTATTGAGGACGGAACAGCCGTCGTACTTTACGTCGTTTACGTAGGACTACGTGAATGGGGCTGGGCGTAGATTACGTTCAGTGATTCGACGTATCTTAGGTGTTCATTCCAATGTGATTCTGAGCATGCGCACTGGGAAGCGTCCACGGGACGGCGCATGCGCCGTTCGTTCGGCCCATCATTTGCATGGGGTCACGGTTCATTTAAATGGATCACGCCCACCTTCCACTTACTTTGAATTAGGCGGGCTTACGCCGACGATTTTTACGTTACGCCGGCGCAACGTTGGGAGCATTTGCATTGTGAATTGGGTCCACCGTCATACATGGAGAACACCATCCCCCGCCGTCATACATTGAGAACACCATCCCCCACCGTCATACATGGAGAACACCATCCCCCACCGTCATACATGGAGAACACCATGCCCCCCCCCGTCATACATGGAGAACACCATCCCCACCATCATACATGGAGAACACCATCCCCCACCGTCATACATGGAGAACACCATCCCCCCCCCCGTCATACATGGAGAACACCATCCCCTGCCGTCATACATGGAGAACACCATCCCCACCATCATACATGGAGAACACCATCCCCCACCGTCATACATGGAGAACACCATCCCCACCATCCTACATGGAGAACACCATCCCCCCACCGTCACACATGGAGAACACCATCCCCCACCCCCGTCATACATGGAGAACACCATCCCCCACTGTCATACATGGAGAACACCATCCCCCGCCGTCATACATGGAGAACACCATCCCCCACTGTCATACATGGAGAACACCATCCCCCACCGTCATACATGGGGAACACCATCCCCCCGCCGTCCTACATGGAGAACACCATCCCCACCGTCATACATGAAGAACACCATCCCCCCACCATCATACATGGAGAACACCATCCCCCACCGTCATACATGGAGAACACCATCCCCCGCCATCCTACATGGAGAACACCATCCCCCACCGTCATACATGGAGAACACCATCCCCCGCCGTCATACATGGAGAACACCATCCCCCACCGTCATACATGGAGAACACCATCCCCCGCCATCCTACATGGAGAACAGCATCCCCCACCGTCATACATGGAGAACACCATCCCCCGCCGTCATACATGGAGAACGCCATCCCCCACCATCATACATGGAGAACACCATCCCCCACCGTCATACATGGAGAACACCCTCCCCCACCGTCATACATGGAGAACACCATCCCCCCACCGTCATCCATGGAGAACACCATCCCCCACCATCATACATGGAGAACACCATCCCCCACCGTCATACATGGAGAACACCATTCACACCGTCATACATGGGGAAAACCATCCCCCCACCATCATACATGGAGAACACCATCCCCCACCGTCATACATGGAGAACACCATCCCCCCACCGTCATACATGGAGAACACCATCCCCCCACCGTCATACATGGAGAACACCATCCCCCCACCGTCACACATGGAGAACACCATCCCCCACCGTCATACATGGAGAACACCATCCCCCACCGTCATACATGGAGAACACCATCCCCCACCGTCATACATGGAGAACACCATCCCCCACCGTCATCCATGGAGAACACCATCCCCCACCATCATACATGGAGAACACCATCCCCCCCACCGTCATACATGGGGAAAACCATCCCCCCACCGTCATACATGAAGAACACCATCCCCCCACCGTCATACATGGAGAACACCATCCCCCCACCGTCATACATGGAGAACACCATCCCCCACCGTCATACATGGAGAACACCATCCCCCACCGTCATACATGGAGAACACCATCCCCCACCGTCATACATGGAGAACACCATCCCCCACCGTCATACATGGAGAACGCCATCCCCCACCATCATACATGGAGAACACCATCCCCCCCACCGTCATACATGGGGAAAACCATCCCCCCACCGTCATACATGAAGAACACCACCCCCCACCGTCATACATGGAGAACACCATCCCCCACCGTCATACATGGAAATTGCCAACAAGGGTTTCCCCAAAATAAGTTTTGCGAAGGGGTCAAATACTTATTTAATTTATTAAAATGGAAAAATCTGAGGATGGGATGGAGGGATCTGAGGATGGGATGGAGGGATCAGAGGACAGGATGGAGGACATCTGAGGATGGGATAGAGGGATCAGAGGATGGGATGGAGGGATCTGAGGATGGGATGGAGGACATCTGAGGATGGGATAGAGGGATCAGAGGATGGGATGGAGGGATCAGAGGATGGGATGGAGGGATCTGAGGATGGGATGGAGAGATCTGGGGATGGGATGGAGAGATCAGAGGATGGGATGGAGAGATCTGAGGATGGGATGGAGGAGATCTGGGGATGGGATGGAGGGATCTGGGGATGGGATGGAGGAGATCTGAGGATGGGATGGAGAGATCTGAGGATGGGATGGAGGGACCTGAGGATGGGATGGAGGGATCTGAGGATGGGATGGAGAGATCTGAGGATGGGATGGAGAGATCTGAGGATGGGATGGAGGGATCTGATGATGGGATGGAGGGATCAGAGGATGGAATGGAGGGATCTGAGGATGGAATGGAGGGGATCTGAGGATGGGATGGAGGGATCTGAGGATGGGATGGAGGGATCTGAGGGTGGGATGGAGGGATCTGAGGATGGGATGGAGGGATCTGAGGATGGGGTGGAGGGATCTGAGGATGGGATGGAGGGATCTGAGGATGGGATCTGAGGATGGGATGGAGGGGGATCTGAGGATGGGATGGAGGGGGATCTGAGGATGGGATCTAAGGATGGGATGGAGGGATCTGAGGATGGGATGGAGGGATCTGAGGATGGGATGGAGGGATCTGAGGATGGGGTGGAGGGATCTGAGGATAGGATGGAGAGATCTGAGGATGGGATTAGAGGAGATCTGACGATGGGATGGAGAGATCTAAGGATGGGATGGAGAGATCTGAGGATGGGATGGAGGGGATCTGAGGATGGGATGGAGAGATCTGAGGATGGGATGGAGGAGATCTGAGGATGGGATGGAGGGATCTGAGGATGGGATGGAGGGATCTGAGGATGGGATGGAGGGATCTGAGGATGGGATGGAGGGATCTGAGGATGGGATGGAGAGATCAGAGGATGGGATGGAGGGATCTGAGGATGGGATGGAGGGATCTGAGGATGGGATGGAGAGATCTGAGGATGGGATTGAGGGATCTGAGGACGGGATGGAGGGATCTGAGGATGGGATGGAGAGATCTGAGGATGGGATGGAGAGATCTGAGGATGGGATGGAGGAGATCAGAGGATGGGATGGAGGAGATCTGAGGATGGGATGGAGGGATCTGAGGATGGGATGGAGGAGATCTGAGGATGGGATGGGGGGGATCTGAGGATGGGATGGAGGGATCTGAGGATGGGATGGGGGAGATCTGAGGATGGGATGGAGGGATCAGAGGATGGGATGGGGGGGATCTGAGGATGGGATGGAGAGATCAGAGGATGGGATGGAGAGATCAGAGGATGGGATGGAGGGGATCTGAGGATGGGATGGAGAGATCAGAGGATGGGATGGAGGAGATCTGAGGATGGGATGGAGCCTGGAGGGATCTGAGGATGGGATGGAGGGATCTGAGGATGGGATGGAGCCTGGAGGGATCTGAGGATGGGATGGAGGGATCTGAGGATGGGATGGAGAGATCAGAGGATGGGATGGAGGAGATCTGAGGATGGGATGGAGGGATCTGAGGATGGGATGGAGGGATCTGAGGATGGGATGGAGGAGATCTGAGGATGGGATGGAGGGATCTGAGGGTGGGATGGAGAGATCTGAGGATGGGATGGGGAGATCTGAGGATGGGATGGAGGGGATCTGAGGATGAGATGGAGGGATCTGAGGATGGGATGGAGAGATCAGAGGATGGGATGGAGGGATCTGAGGATGGGATGGAGAGATCTGAGGATGGGATGGGGGGATCTGAGGATGGGATGTAAAAATCTGAGGATGGGATGGAGAGATCTGAGAATGGGATGGAGGGACCTGAGGATGGGATGGAGGGAATCTGAGGATGGGATGGAGAGATCTGAGGATGGGATGGAGAGATCTGAGGATGGGATGGAGGGATCTGATGATGGGATGGAGGGATCAGAGGATGGAATGGAGGGATCTGAGGATGGAATGGAGGGATCTGAGGATAGGATGGAGAGATCTGAGGATGGGATTAGAGGAGATCTGACGATGGGATGGAGAGATCTAAGGATGGGATGGAGAGATCTGAGGATGGGATGGAGGGGATCTGAGGATGGGATGGAGGGATCTGAGGATGGGATGGAGGGGATCTGAGGATGGGATGGAGGGATCTGAGGATGGGATGGAGAGATCTGAGGATGGAATGGAGGGATCTGAGGATGGGATGGAGGGGATCTGAGGATGGGATGGAGGGATCTGAGGATGGGATGGAGGGGATCTGAGGATGGGATGGAGGGGATCTGAGGATGGGATGGAGAGATCTGAGGATGGGATGGAGGGATCTGAGGATGGGATGGAGAGATCAGAGGATGGGATGGAGGGATCTGAGGATGGGGATGGAGGGATCTGAGGATGGGATGGAGAGATCTGAGGATGGGATTGAGGGATCTGAGGACGGGATGGAGGGATCTGAGGATGGGATGGAGGAGATCAGAGGATGGGATGGAGGAGATCTGAGGATGGGATGGAGGGATCTGAGGATGGGATGGAGGAGATCTGAGGATGGGATGGAGAGATCAGAGGATGGGATGGAGGGATCTGAGGATGGGATGGAGGAGATCTGAGGATGGGATGGAGGAGATCTGAGGATGGGATGGGGGGGATCTGAGGATGGGATGGAGGGATCTGAGGATGGGATGGAGGGGATCTGAGGATGGGATGGAGGGATCAGAGGATGGGATGGGGGGGATCTGAGGATGGGATGGAGAGATCAGAGGATGGGATGGAGAGATCAGAGGATGGGATGGAGGGGATCTGAGGATGGGATGGAGAGATCAGAGGATGGGATGGAGGAGATCTGAGGATGGGATGGAGCCTGGAGGGATCTGAGGATGGGATGGAGGGATCTGAGGATGGGATGGAGGGATCTGAGGATGGGATGGAGCCTGGAGGGATCTGAGGATGGGATGGAGGGATCTGAGGATGGGATGGAGAGATCAGAGGATGGGATGGAGGAGATCTGAGGATGGGATGGAGGGATCTGAGGATGGGATGGAGGGATCTGAGGATGGGATGGAGGAGATCTGAGGATGGGATGGAGGGATCTGAGGGTGGGATGGAGAGATCTGAGGATGGGATGGAGGGATCTGAGGATGGGATGGAGGGGATCTGAGGATGGGATGGAGGGATCTGAGGATGGGATGGAGAGATCTGAGGATGGGATGGAGGGATCTGAGGATGGGATGGAGAGATCTGAGGATGGGATGGGGGGATCTGAGGATGGGATGGAGAGATCAGAGGATGGGATGGAGAGATCAGAGGATGGGATGGAGAGATCTGAGGATGGGATGGAGAGATCTGAGGATGGGATGGAGAGATCAGAGGATGGGATGGAGGGGATCTGAGGATGGGATGGAGGGATCTGAGGATGGGATGGAGAGGTCTGAGGATGGGATGGAGGGATCTGAGGATGGGATGGAGAGATCTGAGGATGGGATGGAGAGATCTGAGGATGGGATGGAGAGATCAGAGGATGGGATGGAGGGGATCTGAGGATGGGATGGAGGGATCTGAGGATGGGATGGAGAGGTCTGAGGATGGGATGGAGTGATCTGAGTTAGGATGGAGGGACCTGAGGATGGGATGGAGGGATCTGAGGATGGGATGGAGGAGATCTGAGGATGGGATGGAGGGATCTGAGGATGTGATGGAGAGATCAGAGGATGGGATGGAGGGACCTGAGGATGGGATGGAGGGATCTGAGGATGGGATGGAGGGATCTGAGGATGGGATGGAGAGATCTGAGGATGGGATGGGGGGATCTGAGGATGGGATGGGGGGATCTGAGGATGGGATGGAGATATCTGAGGATGGGATGGAGAGATCTGAGGATGGGATGGAGGGATCTGAGGATGGGATGGAGGAGATCTGAGGATGGGATGGAGGGATCTGAGGATGGGATGGAGAGATCAGAGGATGGGATGGAGGAGATCTGAGGATGGGATGGAGGGATCTGAGGATGGGATGGAGGGATCTGAGGATGGGATGGAGGAGATCTGAGGATGGGATGGAGGGATCTGAGGGTGGGATGGAGAGATCTGAGGATGGGATGGGGAGATCTGAGGATGGGATGGAGGGGATCTGAGGATGAGATGGAGGGATCTGAGGATGGGATGGAGAGATCAGAGGATGGGATGGAGGGATCTGAGGATGGGATGGAGAGATCTGAGGATGGGATGGGGGGATCTGAGGATGGGATGTAGAGATCTGAGGATGGGATGGAGAGATCTGAGAATGGGATGGAGGGACCTGAGGATGGGATGGAGGGAATCTGAGGATGGGATGGAGAGATCTGAGGATGGGATGGAGAGATCTGAGGATGGGATGGAGGGATCTGATGATGGGATGGAGGGATCAGAGGATGGAATGGAGGGATCTGAGGATGGAATGGAGGGATCTGAGGATAGGATGGAGAGATCTGAGGATGGGATTAGAGGAGATCTGACGATGGGATGGAGAGATCTAAGGATGGGATGGAGAGATCTGAGGATGGGATGGAGGGGATCTGAGGATGGGATGGAGGGATCTGAGGATGGGATGGAGGGGATCTGAGGATGGGATGGAGGGATCTGAGGATGGGATGGAGAGATCTGAGGATGGGATGGAGGGATCTGAGGATGGGATGGAGGGGATCTGAGGATGGGATGGAGGGATCTGAGGATGGGATGGAGGGGATCTGAGGATGGGATGGAGGGGATCTGAGGATGGGATGGAGAGATCTGAGGATGGGATGGAGGGATCTGAGGATGGGATGGAGAGATCAGAGGATGGGATGGAGGGATCTGAGGATGGGGATGGAGGGATCTGAGGATGGGATGGAGAGATCTGAGGATGGGATTGAGGGATCTGAGGATGGGATGGAGGGATCTGAGGATGGGATGGAGGAGATCAGAGGATGGGATGGAGGAGATCTGAGGATGGGATGGAGGGATCTGAGGATGGGATGGAGGAGATCTGAGGATGGGATGGAGAGATCAGAGGATGGGATGGAGGGATCTGAGGATGGGATGGAGGAGATCTGAGGATGGGATGGAGGAGATCTGAGGATGGGATGGGGGGGATCTGAGGATGGGATGGAGGAATCTGAGGATGGGATGGGGGGGATCTGAGGATGGGATGGAGGGATCAGAGGATGGGATGGGGGGGATCTGAGGATGGGATGGAGAGATCAGAGGATGGGATGGAGAGATCAGAGGATGGGATGGAGGGGATCTGAGGATGGGATGGAGAGATCAGAGGATGGGATGGAGGAGATCTGAGGATGGGATGGAGCCTGGAGGGATCTGAGGATGGGATGGAGGGATCTGAGGATGGGATGGAGGGATCTGAGGATGGGATGGAGCCTGGAGGGATCTGAGGATGGGATGGAGGGATCTGAGGATGGGATGGAGAGATCAGAGGATGGGATGGAGGAGATCTGAGGATGGGATGGAGGGATCTGAGGATGGGATGGAGGGATCTGAGGATGGGATGGAGGAGATCTGAGGATGGGATGGAGGGATCTGAGGGTGGGATGGAGAGATCTGAGGATGGGATGGGGAGATCTGAGGATGGGATGGAGGGGATCTGAGGATGAGATGGAGGGATCTGAGGATGGGATGGAGAGATCAGAGGATGGGATGGAGGGATCTGAGGATGGGATGGAGAGATCTGAGGAGGGGATGGGGGGATCTGAGGATGGGATGGAGAGATCAGAGGATGGGATGGAGAGATCAGAGGATGGGATGGAGAGATCTGAGGATGGGATGGAGAGATCTGAGGATGGGATGGAGAGATCAGAGGATGGGATGGAGGGGATCTGAGGATGGGATGGAGGGATCTGAGGATGGGATGGAGAGGTCTGAGGATGGGATGGAGGGATCTGAGGATGGGATGGAGAGATCTGAGGATGGGATGGAGAGATCTGAGGATGGGATGGAGAGATCAGAGGATGGGATGGAGGGGATCTGAGGATGGGATGGAGGGATCTGAGGATGGGATGGAGAGGTCTGAGGATGGGATGGAGTGATCTGAGTTAGGATGGAGGGACCTGAGGATGGGATGGAGGGATCTGAGGATGGGATGGAGGAGATCTGAGGATGGGATGGAGGGATCTGAGGATGTGATGGAGAGATCAGAGGATGGGATGGAGGGACCTGAGGATGGGATGGAGGGATCTGAGGATGGGATGGAGGGATCTGAGGATGGGATGGAGAGATCTGAGGATGGGATGGGGGGATCTGAGGATGGGATGGGGGGATCTGAGGATGGGATGGAGATATCTGAGGATGGGATGGAGAGATCTGAGGATGGGATGGAGGGATCTGAGGATGGGATGGAGGAGATCTGAGGATGGGATGGAGGGATCTGAGGATGGGATGGAGGGATCTGAGGATGGGATGGAGAGATCTGAGGATGGGATAGAGAGATCTGATGATGGGATGGAGGGATCAGAGGATGGAATGGAGGGATCTGAGGATGGAATGGAGGGATCTGAGGATAGGATGGAGAGATCTGAGGATGGGATTAGAGGAGATCTGACGATGGGATGGAGAGATCTAAGGATGGGATGGAGAGATCTGAGGATGGGATGGAGGGGATCTGAGGATGGGATGGAGGGATCTGAGGATGGGATGGAGGGGATCTGAGGATGGGATGGAGGGATCTGAGGATGGGATGGAGAGATCTGAGGATGGGATGGAGGGATCTGAGGATGGGATGGAGGGGATCTGAGGATGGGATGGAGGGATCTGAGGATGGGATGGAGGGGATCTGAGGATGGGATGGAGGGGATCTGAGGATGGGATGGAGAGATCTGAGGATGGGATGGAGGGATCTGAGGATGGGATGGAGAGATCAGAGGATGGGATGGAGGGATCTGAGGATGGGGATGGAGGGATCTGAGGATGGGATGGAGAGATCTGAGGATGGGATTGAGGGATCTGAGGACGGGATGGAGGGATCTGAGGATGGGATGGAGGAGATCAGAGGATGGGATGGAGGAGATCTGAGGATGGGATGGAGGGATCTGAGGATGGGATGGAGGAGATCTGAGGATGGGATGGAGAGATCAGAGGATGGGATGGAGGGATCTGAGGATGGGATGGAGGAGATCTGAGGATGGGATGGAGGAGATCTGAGGATGGGATGGGGGGGATCTGAGGATGGGATGGAGGAATCTGAGGATGGGATGGGGGGGATCTGAGGATGGGATGGAGGGATCAGAGGATGGGATGGGGGGGATCTGAGGATGGGATGGAGAGATCAGAGGATGGGATGGAGAGATCAGAGGATGGGATGGAGGGGATCTGAGGATGGGATGGAGAGATCAGAGGATGGGATGGAGGAGATCTGAGGATGGGATGGAGCCTGGAGGGATCTGAGGATGGGATGGAGGGATCTGAGGATGGGATGGAGGGATCTGAGGATGGGATGGAGCCTGGAGGGATCTGAGGATGGGATGGAGGGATCTGAGGATGGGATGGAGGGATCTGAGGATGGGATGGAGAGATCAGAGGATGGGATGGAGGAGATCTGAGGATGGGATGGAGGGATCTGAGGATGGGATGGAGGGATCTGAGGATGGGATGGAGGAGATCTGAGGATGGGATGGAGGGATCTGAGGGTGGGATGGAGAGATCTGAGGATGGGATGGGGAGATCTGAGGATGGGATGGAGGGGATCTGAGGATGAGATGGAGGGATCTGAGGATGGGATGGAGAGATCAGAGGATGGGATGGAGGGATCTGAGGATGGGATGGAGAGATCTGAGGATGGGATGGGGGGGATCTGAGGATGGGATGGAGAGATCAGAGGATGGGATGGAGAGATCAGAGGATGGGATGGAGAGATCTGAGGATGGGATGGAGAGATCTGAGGATGGGATGGAGAGATCAGAGGATGGGATGGAGGGGATCTGAGGATGGGATGGAGGGATCTGAGGATGGGATGGAGAGGTCTGAGGATGGGATGGAGGGATCTGAGGATGGGATGGAGAGATCTGAGGATGGGATGGAGAGATCTGAGGATGGGATGGAGAGATCAGAGGATGGGATGGAGGAGATCTGAGGATGGGATGGAGGGATCTGAGGATGGGATGGAGAGGTCTGAGGATGGGATGGAGTGATCTGAGTTAGGATGGAGGGACCTGAGGATGGGATGGAGGGATCTGAGGATGGGATGGAGGAGATCTGAGGATGGGATGGAGGGATCTGAGGATGTGATGGAGAGATCAGAGGATGGGATGGAGGGACCTGAGGATGGGATGGAGGGATCTGAGGATGGGATGGAGGGATCTGAGGATGGGATGGAGAGATCTGAGGATGGGATGGGGGGATCTGAGGATGGGATGGGGGGATCTGAGGATGGGATGGAGATATCTGAGGATGGGATGGAGAGATCTGAGGATGGGATGGAGGGATCTGAGGATGGGATGGAGGAGATCTGAGGATGGGATGGAGGGATCTGAGGATGGGATGGAGGGATCTGAGGATGGGATGGAGAGATCTGAGGATGGGATAGAGAGATCTGAGGATGGGATGGAGAGATCTGAGGATGGGATGGAGGAGATCTGAGGATGGGATGGAGGAGATCTGAGGATGGGATGGAGGGATCTGAGGATGGGATGGAGGGGGGTCTGAGGATGGGATGGACAGATCTGAGGATGGGATGGAGGAGATCTGAGGATGGGATGGAGAGATCTGAGGATGGGATGGAGGGATCTGAGGATGGGATGGAGAGGTCTGAGGATGGGATGGAGGGATCTGAGGATGGGATGGAGGGGGGTCTGAGGATGGGATGGAGGGATCTGAGGATGGGATGGAGGGATCTGAGGATGGGATGGAGAGATCTGAGGATGGGATGGAGGGATCTGAGGATGGGATGGAGGGATCTGAGGATGGGATGGAGGGATCTGAGGATGGGATGGAGGGATCTGAGGATGGGATGGAGAGATCTGAGGATGGGATGGAGGGATCTGAGGATGGGATGGAGGGATCTGAGGATGGGATGGAGGGATCTGAGGATGGGATGGAGGGGGGTCTGAGGATGGGATGGACAGATCTGAGGATGGGATGGAGGAGATCTGAGGATGGGATGGAGAGATCTGAGGATGGGATGGAGGGATCTGAGGATGGGATGGAGAGATCTGAGGATGGGATGGAGGGATCTGAGGATGGGATGGAGGAGATCTGAGGATGGGATGGAGAGATCTGAGGATGGGATGGAGAGATCTGAGGATGGGATGGAGGGATCTTATTCTGTAAATCCCCCTCCCCCTCCTGTATTTACAGAATACTGATATAATATAACATCCCACTGAATTTTCTTCATCAGTAACTCCTGAATATCTGACCCGCTCCGTCTCTCTATTCCTAAGTCCTGATATCAGGAATTGTTTAGGAAGATGAAGTCATATCAGAGTCCTGAGAGATAAACAGGAAATTCTGAGCTATAAATATCCAGCCATGAAAACCTCTGATCCAGAACGCCGGTGATGTCATCAGTGGGTGAAAGTGCCAAAACTACGAGGAATATTACAGTGCAAACTCCAATCACTGCAACCCCCCTGTGTGCCCCCAAACCCCCTGTGTGCCCCCAAACTCCACCCTCCCTGTGTGCCCCCAAACCCCATCCCCCCTGTGTGCCCCCAAACTCCACCCTCCCTGTGTGCCCCCAAATCCCAACCCCCCTGTGTGTCCCCAAATCACATCCCTCCTGTGTGCCCCCAAACCCCATCTACCCGTGTGAACCCACATCCCATCCCCCCTGTGTGCCCCCAGATCACAACCCCCCTGTGTGTCCCCAAATCCCAACCCCCCTGTGTGTCCCCAAATCCCAACCCCCCTGTGTGTCCCCAAATCCCAACCCCCCTGTGTTCCCCCCAACCCCATCCCCCCTGTGTGCCCCCAAACCCCATCCCCCCTGTGTGCCCCCAAACCCCATCCCCCCTGTGTGCCCCCAAATCCCATCCCCCCTGTGTGCCCCCAAACCCCATCCCCCCTGTGTGCCCCCAAATCCCACCCCCCCCTGTGTGCCCCCAAATCCCATCCCCCCATGTGTCCCCAAATCCCAACCCCCCTGTGTGCCCCCAGATCACAACCCCCCTGTGTGCCCCAAATCCCAACCCCCCTGTGTGCCCCCAGATCACAACCCCCCTGTGTGCCCCCAAATCCCACCCCCCCCTGTGTGCCCCCAAATCCACTGCATCCAATCAGATCCCCCCATCCCATCCTCAGATCCCCCCATCCCATCCTCAGATCTCTCCATCCCATCCTCAGATCCCTCCATCCCATCCTCAGATCCCTCCATCCCATCCTCAGATCCCTCCATCCCATCCTCTGATCTCTCCATCACATCCTCAGATCCCTCCATCCCATCCTCAGATCTCCTCCATCCCATCCTCAGATCCCTCCATCCCATCCTCAGGTCCCTCCATCCTAACTCAGATCACTCCATCCCATCCTCAGACCTCTCCATCCCATCCTCAGATCCCTCCATCCCATCCTCAGATCCCCTCCATCCCATCCTCTGATCTCTCCATCCCATCCTCAGATCTCTCCATCCCATCCTCAGATCTCTCCATCCCATCCTCAGATCCCTCCATCCCATCCTCAGACCTCTCCATCCCATCCTCAGATCCCTCCATCCCATCCTCAGATCCCCTCCATCCCATCCTCTGATCTCTCCATCCCATCCTCAGATCTCTCCATCCCATCCTCAGATCTCTCCATCCCATCCTCTGATCTCTCCATCCCATCCTCTGATCTCTCCATCCCATCCTCAGATCCCCCCATCCCATCCTCAGATCTCTCCATCCCATCCTCAGATCCCTCCATCCCATCCTCTGATCTCTCCATCCCATCCTCAGATCCCTCCATCTCATCCTCAGATCCCCTCCATCCCATCCTCAGATCTCCCCATCCCATCCTCAGATCTCTCCATCCCACCCTCAGATCCCTCCATCCCATCCTCAGATCTCCTCCATCCCATCCTCAGATCCCTCCATCCCATCCTCAGATCCCTCCATCCCATCCTCAGATCTCCTCCATCCCATCCTCTGATCTCTCCATCCCATCCTCAGATCCCTCCATCCCATCCTCAGATCCCTCCAGGCTCCATCCCATCCTCAGATCCCTCCATCCCATCCTCAGATCTCAGAATGCAGCCTATCCCTTCACTAGAGACCGGTGACATCACTGAGAATGCAGCCTATCCATTCACTAGAGACCAGTGACATCACTGAGAATGCAGCCTATCCAATCACTAGAGAGCGGTGACATCACTGAGAATGCAGCCTATCCATTCACTAGAGAGCGGTGACATCACTGAGAATGCAGCCTATCCAATCACTAGAGAGCGGTGACATCACTGAGAATGCAGCCTATCCATTCACTAGAGAGCGGTGACATCACTGAGAATGCAGCCTATCCAATCACTAGAGAGCGGTGACATCACTGAGAATGCAGCCTATCCAATCACTAGAGACCGGTGACATCACTGAGAATGTATCCTATCCATTCACTAGAGAACGGTGACATCACTGAGAATGCAGCCTATCCCTTCACTAGAGAGCGGTGACATCACTGAGAATGCAGCCTATCCAATCACTAGAGACCGGTGACATCACTGAGAATGCAGCCTATCCAATCACTAGAGAGCGGTGACATCACTGAGAATGCAGCCTATCCCTTCACTAGAGAGCGGTGACATCACTGAGAATGCAGCCTATCCATTCACTAGAGAACGGTGACATCACTGAGAATGCAGCCTATCCCTTCACTAGAGAGCGGTGACATCACTGAGAATGCAGCCTATCCAATCACTAGAGACCGGTGACATCACTGAGAATGCAGCCTATCCAATCACTAGAGACCGGTGACATCACTGAGAATGCAGCCTATCCCTTCACTAGAGACTGATGACATCACTGAGAATGCAGCCTATCCAATCACTAGAAAGCGATGACATCACTGAAAATGCAGCCTATCCAATCACTAGAGACCGGTGACATCACTGAGAATGCAGACTATCCATTCACTAGAGACTGATGACATCACTGAGAATGCAGCCTATCCAATCACTAGAAAGCGATGACATCACTGAAAATGCAGCCTATCCAATCACTAGAGACCGGTGACATCACTGAGAATGCAGACTATCCAATCACTAGAGAGCGGTCACATCACTAAGAATGCAGCCTATCCAATCACTAGAGAGTGGTGACTTCACTGAGAATGCAGCCTATCCATTCACTAGAGAGCGGTGACATCACTGAGAATGCAGCCTATCCATTCACTAGTGATGTCACCGCTCTCTAGTGAATGGATAGGCTGCATTCTCAGTGATGTCATCGCTCTCTAGTGAATGGATAGGCTGCATTCTCAGAGATGTCACCGCTCTCTAGTGAATGGATAGGCTGCATTCTCTGTGAAGTCACTGGTCTCTAGTGAATGGATAGGCTGTATTTTCAGTGATGTCACCACTCTCTAGTGAACGGATAGGCTGCATTCTCAGTGATGTCACCGCTCTCTAGTGAATGGATAGGCTGCATTCTCAGTGATGTCACTGGTCTCTAGTGAATGGATAGGCTGTATTCTCAGTGATGTCACCGGTCTCTAGTGAACGGATAGGCTGCATTCTCAGTGATGTCACCGCTCTCTAGTGACTGGATAGGCTGCATTCTCAGTGATGTCACCGCTCTCTAGTGATTGGATAGGCTGCATTCTCAGTGATGTCACTGGTCTCTAGTGATTGGATAGGCTGTATTTTCAGTGATGTCACCACTCTCTAGTGAATGGATAGGCTGCATTCTCAGTGATGTCACTGGTCTCTAGTGAATGGATAGGCTGCATTCTCAGTGATGTCACCGCTCTCTAGTGATTGGATAGGCTGCATTCTCAGTGATGTCACTGGTCTCTAGTGAATGGATAGGCTGCATTCTCAGTGATGTCACCGCTCTCTAGTGAATGGATAGGCTGCATTCTCAGTGATGTCACCGCTCTCTAGTGATTGGATAGGCTGCATTCTCAGTGATGTCATCGGTCTCTAGTGATTGGATAGGCCGCATTCTCAGTGATGTCACCGCTCTCTAGTGTATGGATAGGCTGCATTCTCAGTGATGTCACCGGTCTCTAGTGAACGGATAGGCTGCATTCTCAGTGATGTCACCGGTCTCTAGTGAACGGATAGGCTGCATTCTCAGTGATGTCACCGCTCTCTAGTGACTGGATAGGCTGCATTCTCAGTGATGTCACCGCTCTCTAGTGATTGGATAGGCTGCATTCTCAGTGATGTCACTGGTCTCTAGTGATTAGATAGGCTGCATTCTCAGTGATGTCACCGGTCTCTAGTGAATGGATAGGCTGCATTCTCAGTGATGTCATCGGTCTCTAGTAATTGGATAGGCTGCATTCTCAGTGATGTCACCGCTCTCTAGTGAATGGATAGGCTGCATTCTCAGTGATGTCACCGGTCTCTAGTGATTGGATAGGCTGCATTCTCAGTGATGTCACTGGTCTCTAGTGATTGGATAGGCTGCATTCTCAGTGATGTCACCGCTCTCTAGTGAATGGATAGGCTGCATTCTCAGTGATGTCACTGGTCTCTAGTGATTGGATAGGCTGCATTCTCAGTGATGTCACCGGTCTCTAGTGAATGGATAGGCTGCATTCTCAGTGATGTCATCGGTCTCTAGTGATTGGATAGGCTGCATTCTCAGTGATGTCACCGCTCTCTAGTGAATGGATAGGCTGCATTCTCAGTGATGTCACTGGTCTCTAGTGAATGGATAGGCTGCATTCTCAGTGATGTCACCGCTCTCTAGTGAATGGATAGGCTGCATTCTCAGTGATGTCACCGCTCTCTAGTAAATGGATAGGCTGTATTCTCAGTGATGTCACCGCTCTCTAGTGAATGGATAGGCTGCATTCTCAGTGATGTCACCGCTCTCTAGTAAATGGATAGGCTGCATTCTCAGTGATGTCACTGCTCTCTAGTGAATGGATAGTCTGCATTCTCAGTGATGTCACTGGTCTCTAGTGATTGGATAGGCTGCATTCTCAGTGATGTCACTGGTCTTCAGCTGTCACTCTTGCCTCTCATTATGGACATCCTCTCTGAATAGTCTACAATGAAACAGAACTTTCTTTTCTCTTGTAGATTTATCTTATTTTGTGTCTTACAGTCTCCATTTCACATTTGTTGGATCCATAAACTTTACGGATTGGATCCAGAACTGTGAGCCAGCTGCCGTCCCATAAACCTCCAGTAAATGCTCTCTCTATATATAACCATTGTTCCCAGTAAGGTAACGAGGTTCTCACGGAATGCGGAGATTGGACTGGATGGCTTTCATGTTTCGGAATGGCCTGGCTCCCATCATTCGGCCCTCTTCCTGCCTCCGGCTCCTTTGCCGACTTTCCTTCACTTCCTGGACCCCGTCTCCCTCTTGGAAGCCATGGAGGCTGCGGACTGAGGACGGCTTTCCATGATGTCACCTAGCAACTTAATATGCAGCTCAAGAAGAAGCCAAATAGAGATATTGCTTTCTTACATCGTTACCATCTCACCTCATTACGTTCCCGCTGGCCGACCTTCTCCTTTATATGTTCCGGAGAAGTTAGAAGGAGTTCCAGTATCTCTGCTTTATCAGCCGTCCCGATTACAATGTAATCCCCAACCCATGGACCTCATTATGGCAATTCCAGCCGAATGGGAAGTTCTGGAAGATGGCGGCTTACCCCTTCCCTTAAAGCGACCATCGCTAAAATCAAACCTAATGCCGCGTACAGACGGTCGTTTTCTGCGATGTAAAAAAACGACGTTTTTACACCCGCGCATGCCCAGAAGCTAGTTATGAAGCGAGCTTCAATGGAAAAACGTGGTGGAACGTAACCTCGCTTTGCTAGAACATTGTGAGAAAAACGATGGTGTGTAGGCAACTTCGTCTTTAACCACTTGGGATCCGCCTGCCGTCAATTGACGGCTGCAGTGCGGATCCCAATTTCCAAACTGCCGTCAATTGACGGCCGCCCCTTTGGGCGTTCCCCGCGCGCGCTCCAGAGCGCGCTGCGGGGAAAATCTGTGTTGGCCGTGTCCCTCGGACACAGCCAATTACAGATCGCCGCGAACGGCCAATCAGAGTGGCCGTTCGCGAGGCGATCTGTGCGGCCAATGAGAGAGGATCTCATATGTAAACATATGAGATCATCTCTCATTGCCGTTTTACACAGAGACAGCGGTGCTGTCTCTGGAGAGGAGACCGATCTGTGTCTCTTGTACATAGGGACACAGATCGGTCACCCCCCCAGTCACCCCCCCCTCCACCTACAGTTAGAACACTAAGCAGGGATACATTTAACCCCTTCCTCACCCCCTAATGTTAACCCCTTCAATGCCAGTCACATTTATACTGTAATTAGTGCATATTTATAGCACTGATCGCAGTATAAATGTGAATGGCGCCAAAAATGTGTCCGATGTGTCCGCCATAACGTCGCAGTCCCATTAAAAATCGCAGATCGCCGCCATTTCTAGTAAAAAAAATAATTAAAAAAAAATAATTCTGTCCCCTATTTTGTAAGCGCTATAACTTTTGCGCAAACCAGTCGCTTATTGCGATTTTTTTTTTTTTTTTTACCAAAAATATGTAGAAGAATACGTATCGGCCTAAACTGAGAAAAAAAAATGTTTTTTTTTTTTTAAATTGGGATATTTATTATAGCAAGAAGTAAAAAATATTGTATTTTTTTCAAAATTGTCTCGCTTCTTTGTTTATAGCGCAAAAAATAAAAACCGCACAGGCGATCAAATACCACCAAAAGAAAGCTCTACTTGTGGGGAAAAAAGGACGTCAATTTTGTTTGGGAGCCACGTCGCACGACCGCGCAATTGTTAGTTAAAGCGATGCAGTGCCGAAAGCTGAAATTTCACCTGGGCAGGAGGGGGGTATATGTGCCCAGTAAGCAAGTGGTTAAAAATTGAAGTTTCAAAAACGTCATTTTTTACTTCACAGAAAATGTCGTTTTTTTTCATCACATAAAGTGATGGTGCGTACGCGGCATTAGACATGTGCAGAACCAAAAACTTTGTTTCGTTTCGTTTCAATATATTATTTACATAAATTTGTTTAGTTAACCACTTCAATACCAGGCTTTAAAACCCACCTCCATACCGCGCCTATTCTGACACTTCTCTCCTACATGTACAAATCATCATTCTTTTGCTAGAAAATTACTCAGAACTCCCAAACATTATGGGCCAGATTCTCAGAGCAAGTACGCCGGCGTATCTACTGATACGCCGCCGTACTTTCAAATTTGCTGCGTGGTATCCTAAGTTTGAATCCTCAAACCAAGATACGACGGCTTCTGGCTTCGATCCGACAGGCGTACGGCTTCGTACGCCTTCGGATCGTAGGTGCAATACTTCAGCGCCCGCTGGGTGAAGTTTGCGTCGTTTTCCGCGTCGGGTATGCTAATTAGCTTTTTCCGTCGATCCACGAAGGTACGCGCGGCCGTCGCATTCTCTTACGTCGTCGCTAGTCGGCTTTTCCCAGCGTATAGTTAAAGCTGCTATTTCGTGGCGTATAGATAGACCTGCCATGTTAAAGTATGGCCGTCGTTCCCGCGTCGAATCTTAATATTTTTTTTTTTTCGTAAGACGTCTGTGAATAGGAAAGGACGTAACTCACGTCTAAGTTAAAAAAATGACGTCGGTGCGACGTCATTTCGCACAAAGCACGGCGGGAAATTTCAAAACGAAGCATGCGCATCGACGCGGGGACGCGCTTCATTTAAATGAATCACGCCCCCTACCCACCCAATTTAAAATACGCGCCGAGAAATACACAACGCCGCTGTAACATACGGCGCGAAATCTTCCTGGATTCGAAATTCCGCCAGGTAGATACGGCGGCGTAGCGTATCTCTGATACGCTGCGCCAGGACAATTCTTTGTGAATCTGGCCCTATATATGTTTTTTTAGCAGACACCCTAGGGAATAAAATGGCGGTCATTGCAGCTTTTTATCTCGCACGGTATTTGCGCAATCATTTTTCAAACGCCTTTTTTTTGTAAAAAAAAAATGGTTTCATGAATTAAAAAATAACAAAACAGTAAAGTTAGCCCAATTTTTTTGTAAAATATGAAAGATGAAGTTACGCCGAGTAAATTGATACCTCACATGTCACGCTTTAAAATTACGCACACTCGTGGAATGGCGCCAAACTTTGTTACTTAAAAATCTCCATAGGCAACGCTTTACATTTTTTACAGGTTACCAGTTTAGAGTTACAGAGGAGGTCTAGTGCTAGAATTGTTGCACACGCTCTAACGCACGCGGCGACACCTCACATGTGTGGTTTGAACGGCGTTTACATACGTGGACGGGACTTACGTGTGCGTTCGCTTCTGAGCGCGAGCTACCGGGGACAGGGGCGTTTAATTTTTTATTTTTATTTTACATATATAATTATTTTTTACACTTTTTCTTTATTTATTTTTTTCCGATCGCTTTTATTCCTATTACAAGGAATGTAAACATCCCTTGTAATAGGAATAGTGTGTGACAGGTCCTCTTTATGGAGAGATGCGGGGTCAATAAGACTCTACACATCTCTCCTCCAGGCGGGAAAGAATGAGATTGTGAAAAAAAATTCACAGATCTCATTCTTACTAGCCGCAATTGCGGTTTGTTTACTTCCGGGTACCCGGGCGTGACGTTATCACATCGCGCCCGGGCCTCCGACGGTCAAAGAGATGACTTTACATCCGGCAGACGGTGATCATCTCTCCGGGCCCCCGATGGCACGGGAGAGCCCGGAGAAGATGTCCCCTCCCGCCGCCTATAAGAACCATCAAGCGGCGGAACTGCCGCTATGATCATTCTAATGGTGCGCAGGATCGCCGCCGGAAGAAAATGATATCTGAATGATGCCTCTAGGTGCACCCATCATTCAGATATCCCCGCACAAAGTACAGGACGTCATATGACGTCCACCCGGGATAAGAGATTCTCTTTTTGGACGTCATATGATGGCGTGCGGTTTTGAAGTGGTTAAATTCATTTAATTTGTTTATTTGAATTCGAATCGACTGGCATTTTCTGAACTTAATTCGACTGAACTCTAATGCCCCGTACACTTGAGCGGAATTTCCGACCGTGTGTGCGCTCCATTGGACGTTTGCTGTCGGAATTTCCGCCAGCAAAAGATTCAGAGCGGGTTCTCAAAAATCCGATCGTCTGTAGCAATTCCGAAGCGCAAAATTTCCGACGCATGCTCGGAAAAAATTTGATGCATGCTCGGAAGCATTGAACTTAATTTTCTCGCCTCGTCGTCGTAGTGTTGTACGTCACCGCGTTCTTGACGGTCAAAAGTTCAGAGGCACATAGACCCCTTTAACTACTTGCCGACCTGCCGCCGTCATTTTACGGCGGCAGGTCGGCTCCCCTGCGCGAGAGCCCGTACAATAACGTTGGCTCTTGCGCAGGCCACTAGGCTCGCCGCCAACTCCCGTGCGGGTGCCCCGCGGGCACGATCGCCGCCGGGCACACGCGATCGCTCGTTACAGAGCGAGGACCGGGAGCTATGGGTGTAAACACACAACCCCCCGGTCCTGTCAGGGAGAGAAATGCTGATCTTCTGTTCATACAATGTAAGAAAAGAAGATCGGTCATTTCCCCTAGTGAGGCCACCCCCCCCCCACAGTTAGAACACACCCAGGGAACATACTTAACCCCTCCCCCGCCCCCTAGTGTTAACCCCTTCCCCGCCAGTGGCATTTTTATAGTAATCCAATGCATTTTTATAGCACTGATCGCTATAAAAATGCCAATGGTCCCAAAAATGTGTCAAAAGTGTCCGAAGTGTCCGCCATAATGTTGCAGTTTTAAAAAAAAAAACGCTGATCGGCACCATTACTAGTAATAAAAAATATTAATAAAAATGCCATAAAAATACCCCCTATTTTGTAAACGCTATAACTTTTGCGCAAACCAATCAATAAACGCCTATTGCGATTTTTTTAACAAAAATATGTAGAAGAATAGGTTTCAGCCTAAACTGAGGAAAAAAATAGTTTTTTTATATATTTTTGGGGGATATTTATTATAGCAAAAAGTAAAAAATATTCATTTTTTTCAAAATTGTCGCTCTATTTTTGTTTATAGCGCAAAAAATAAGTTGATCAAATACCACCAAAAGAAAGCTCTATTTGTGCGGGAAAAAGGACGCCAATTTTGTTTGGGAACCACGTCGCACGACCGCGCAATTGTCAGTTAAAGCAACGCAGTGACGAATCGCAAAAAGTGCTCTGGTCTTTGACCAGCAATATGATCCGGGGGTTAAGTGGTTAAAGGTCCCACACAATTCTTACAGTAGCATGCAATCTATGGGCTATATACTGGAATTTTTATAATTTTTTTTTTTTTACTACTAATGGCGGCGATCAGCGATTTTTTTCGTGACTGCGACATTATGGCGGACACATCGGAGACTTTTGACACATTTTTGGGACCCTTGTCATTTTCACAGCGAAAAGTGTTATAAAAATGCACTGATTACTGTGAAAATGACAATGGCAGGGAAGGGGTTAACCACTAGGGGGCGCTGTGGGGGTTAATTGTGACCTTTCTTACTGTAGGGGGGCGGGGCTGGACATGTGAAGTCAGTGATCGTCGTTCCCTATAACAGGGAACAGACGATAAGTGACACTGCCACAGAGAAGAACGGGGAAGGTGTGTTTACCCTCATCTCTCCCTGTTCTTCAGCTCCTGTGACACACGCTCGCGACCTACGGCTGGGCTCTTAAAGAGGACGTATATATACGTCCATGTGCCCAGCCGTGCCATTCTGTCGACGTATATAGTCCTGTGGTGGTCCTTAAGTGGTTAATGTCCATTATTTTCTTGCTCACCCTGTGCCCCTAATAGACACAGGGGGCCAGATCCACAAAGAACTGCCTATCTTTGGGCAGGCGTAGCGTATCTCAGATACACTACGCCGCCGTAACTTAGAGCGGAGGTTCCTTATCCAGAAAGAATTTGCGCCGTAAGTTACGGCGGCGTAGTGTAGATGTGTCGGCGTAAGGGCGCGAAATTCAAATGACTAAGATGTGGGCGTGTTTTATGTTAATTCATCTTGACCCCACGTAAATGACGTTTTTTTTTAACGGCGCATGCGCCGTGCGTGGGGGTATCCCAGTGCGCATGCTCGAAATCACGTCGCAAATAGTCAATGCTTTCGTCGTAATTGTAATTTACGCAAAGCCCTATTCGCGAATGTTTTACACAAACAACGTAAACGACGAAAAATTTGACGCTGTCCTGACGTCCATACTTAACATTGCGTACACCTCATAGAGGCAGGGGTAACGTTACGCCGAAAAAAGCCTTACGTAAACGACGTAAAAAAATGCACCGGGCGGACGTACGTTTGAGAATCGGTGTATCTAGCTAATTTGCATACTCTACGCGGAAATCAACGGAAGCGCCACCTAGCGGCCAGCGTAAATATGCACCTAAGATCCGACGGCGTACTAAGACGTACGTCAGTCGGATCGAGCCCACATTCAGGCGTATCTTGTTTTGTGGATACAAAACAAAGATACGACGGCGCATCGTAGAACTTACGCGGCGTATCAATAGATACGCCACCGTAAGTTCTTTGTGGATCTGGCCCAGACAAAAGAGGTGCATGGGGAGCTGAAACAAGGGTATCCCAACCTTTGTATGATTTGTATGAAGGAGTTCTGTGTTGATATGTATAATAATGTGTATTGTAGTTAAGGAGACAGCCAGGCTAGGAACTCTAAGGTCATGCCTAGGCTGTCTAAAGGGATTAGTTAATGAGCTCATGTTAATTAGGTTTCTGGTCACAGGTGTTTTCCAGAGTAATTCTGGGTTCCACGGGCCCTCCCATCACAAGAGTGTAAGCTCTTCTGGTACAGAGACTGGTGTGACTGGCTCAGTGCTCTCTGTACAGCACTGTGGTATATGTCAGAGCCATATAAATGTATTGGCCCAGATTCAAGAAGCAATTGCGCCTGTGTAACCATAGGTTACACAGCGCAATTGCTTACTTGCCCCGGCGTTACGAATGCTCCTGATTCAGGAACATCGTAACGCCGACTGCAGCCTAAAATCTGCGTGGCATAAGGCTCTTATGCCACGCATATCTTAGGCTGCATTCTAGCGATGACCGCTAGGGGGCGCTCCCATTGTGCTCAGTGTATAGTATGCAAATTGCATACTAACACCGATTCACAACGTTGCGCGAGCCCTGCGTACGCAATTTACGTCGTTTGCGTACGTCGGGTTTCGCGTAAGGTTGCACATCCTAATAGCACGGGCAGCCAATGCTAAAGGATACCCGTCGTTCCCACGTCGCGATATTTGAAATCTACGTCGTTTGCGTAAGTGATTCGTGAATGGCGCTGGACGCCATTCACGTTCATTTTGAAGCAAATGACGTCCTTGCAACGTCATTTGCCGCAATGCACGTCGGGAAAGTTTCCCGACGGAGCATGCGCTCTACGCTCGGCGCGGGAGCGCGCCTAATTTAAATGATTCCCGCCCCCTACGGGATCATTTACATTAGGCGCCCTTACGCAGGGAAAGTTTACACAGCGCACACGCAATTTACGGAGCTACTGCTCCGTGAATCGCGGGTAGCGCAGTAAAAACGCTGCCCTGCGCCTCCGCAAATAAGGGGCAAATCTACCTGAATCCGGGCCATTATAATTCTAACATATGACTGCGGTGCACCATTTGTTAATTTTCTGAGTCGTCCTTCTCCCGGGAAGATTGTGATCTTCTCGTGTCCCTCTTGTCTGGCAGCCACACGCTTAGAACTTCATTCTGGGCTCCACAAAGACAAGCATAATAAAAAAAATGGAATTTCATTAAGAACAAAAGGCAACTGCTGATTGAAGGCACCTCCAGGGCTTCCGCCACACTCAGAGTGAGTCCCGGGAAAGGACAGAAAACGGGGGGAGGGGATGTTCCTCATTACGGAGAAGGACATGGCTGGCCGTAGCGGTTCGGAGAGCTCAGTCATTACCAGAACAGAAGACTCGTAAATCTCTCTGCCAGTTGCGTAGCACTTTGAGCTGCTCCAGCTTGTGCCGCATATGGTCAGCAGGTGTTGGAAATATTACAGCTTTTAGAGGCAGAACTGGAAAACAATATACGGGAGTGCCCAGACATGGACGTCCCGGCACAAATCCACCAATATGCCTAAAATGCTGGAATAACGGACAGCTTGCCGCAGCTGGTAAAGTTGGCCTTCAGGTTCTTCCTGTACACATTAGAAGAGTCCCAGAGCCAGAGCTGCGGTGGCTCAACGCGATTGGCACTGCGCTGACAAGCCATTCACCTCTGCAGCTAGGGGTTCGGTTCCCGGTCTCGGCTACATGTGAATTGAGTTTGGTGGTCTCAGCCCGGCTCCCGGTGGGTGTGCTATGCGAGGTAAGCCTGCGCTTAGTACGCCCACCCCCCTCCCACAAAAACCACCACACCTACACACGCACTCGAAATTGGGTTAACACACACGCACTTTGACCACGCGGTCTCTTAAAGAGAGGCAAAGGACTAACGGGGCTGGTTGAGCGGGCTAATCCTCTCACTCCCTTATAGGGAGTCCCTCTGCCCCGTTGGGCTTCAAAGCGGAGCAGGTAGGGCGGGCTGTGTGGGAGGATCCCCTCACACACCCGCCATTGCCACCCGGGGCATGGAGAAAGGTGGCAGATTGCCTCTGGGGGAGGCCTGCCTACTCCCAACTCCTGCAGTCTGGCTCCTCTCTCGAGTACACGCACAAAATACACTTTAAAAAAAAAAAAAAAAAGAAGAGTCCCAGAGCCAAAAAAACCCAGGTAGGTCGAAGTGCGATCCCTCCAAAGCAGTGGCGGTTCGTCCATAGAGGGCGCTGGAGGGCCGCCCCCTCTGGCTCTCGCCCGCCGCTGAGTCTAATAACATACATTCATGCATTGCATATTCAGAGATGGCCGGAACTTGAGCGCCGGCCACCTGAATAACGGCAGCTGGTTGGCTGTGCGGAAGTGCCTATCAGAGCCAGCGGCTCTGATAGACTTTCCGAGTACAGCCCTCGGCTCCCGGATGTCTTATCCTCGGAACGTACGGGGTGCGTTCCTTGGATAAGACTGACGGCCGTCTCAGCCAATCAGGTTCCCCGATTCTGGTTATCGGTAACCTGATTGGCTGAAGCGTCACCAAGGCGGGAGAAGACATCGAGGGACGTGGAAGGAGTAAGGTAAGTGCATTTTACAGGGCACAGCGGTGACAATGGGCACAGTGGTGACAAAGGGCACAGTGGCGACAAAGGGCACAGTGGTGACAATGGGCATAGTGGTGACAATGGGCATAGTGGCGACAATTAAAGGGCACAGTGACATGCACAGTGGCAACAATGGGCACAGTGGTGACAATTGGCACAGTGGCGACAATTGAGGGGCACAGTGGCTGCGTTTGATGGTATGGCCCAGTGGCTGTGTTTGATGGCATGGCACAGTGACTGCGTTTGATGGCATATGGCACAGTGACTGCGTTTGATGGCATGGCACAGTGGTGCGAATTGATGGCATAGTGACTGCATTTGATGGCATGGCACAGTGGTGACAATCGATGCCACAGTGGCTGCGTTTGATGGCATGGCACAGTGGTGACAATTGATGGCACACTTTTATGGCAGGGGCGCCATGTTGCTGCATTGATTGTTGGGCTTGGTGGGTGGATGTTCCTCGAGGACATGGATTATTGACACACCTTTGTATTTGGTCACATGACATCTTATGCAGGAGGTTGGTGCAAAAAAGCAGGAGGTCCGACCGCCTCTGATCAGTGTCTGGGTGGGAAGTACCTCAACACCAGGCCACCAGCCCAACATACTGGGCTCAATTCACGTGACACATTTTTCCCAACAATCGCATTCAATACTGAAAATGTAAATTCACTAATCCTTTATGCAGTATTTACCTCAAAAAAGTAAAATTGCATAAACGCATAAATGCTCTCTAATTAGGCAAATTAGGCGGTCGCCTAAGGCCTCGCGCTCGCCTAATTAGCCTAATATGTGTGTGGGGGAGTGGGTTGTGAATGTCGCCTGGTCGGTGGCCCCCAAGGCTGACATGAAAAATTTAAGGAATGTATCAACTTTCTGCTGGTTGTTAAGGAGCAGGCACCCGCCAGTATCCCTAACAGCCAGTGAATAGCTGGTTGTTAAGGAACCGGCACTTGCTGCATTTTTAATAACGATGACTCATCTGCTGGCAGCAAAATGTAAACTAAAGAAAAGCCAGCATTAAAAAAATGTAAAACAGCATGCCCCCCCCCCCCCCTGAACCATACCAGGCCCTTTGGGTCTGGTATGGATTTTGGGGGGAACCTCACACCAAAAAAAATAAAATAAAATTGGCGTGAAGTCACCTACCCCCAAAAAATCTACACTAGCCGCTTATCGGGGCATGCAGCTTGGCAGGCCAGGAAAGGGGGGGGGGAGCGAACAAGCACCCATTCCCCTGAACTATACCAGACCACATGCCCTTAACATGGGGGGTTTCTTTGGGGGGGGAGACCCCAAAGCACTCTGTCCCCATGTTATTGAGAACAAGGGCATCTTCCCCACAACCCTGGCCCAGTGCCAGTTCTTTAAGTCAGACCTCCCCTCACTCACTCATTTATCCCCCCCCTTCCTGGCCTGCAAGGCTGCATCATTGGACGAGGGTCTGGTATTGATTTGGGGGGGGGGGCACAAATACAGAGGTCTCCTACAGCCTCATGGGGCACCTATGTCCACCTCTACTATCCTTGTATGATGCTCTATTATTAATATTGTTGTTCTCCATGTACATGTGTTTAATCCATTCCATGTCAGCTCGGCAGGCCAGTAAAGGGTGGGCAAGTGAGCGCCCTCACACTCACTCACTTGTTCCCCCTCTTTTCCCTGGCCTGTTGGGTTGCATTTTTGCCAGGCCATGTACCCTCAACATGGGTGGGGGTGCTTGAGGGGAAGTCCCCAAAGCACCTTGTCCTCAAAGCACCTTGTCCCCACCTTAATGAGGACAAGGGCCTCTTCCCCACAACCCTGGCCCAGTGCCAGTTCTTTTTTTTTAAAGTGCTGGGATCTGGATTCTGATAAGTCAATCACCCCCACACTCACTCACTTGTTCCCCCCCTTTTCCTGGACTGCATCTTTGTACAAGGGTCTGGTATGGATTTTTAGGGTGGGGCACAAATACAGAGGGTTCCTACAGCCTCATGGGGCACCTGTGTCCACCTCTGCTATCCTTGTATGATGCTCTATTATTAATATTGTTGTTCTCCATGTACATGTGTTTAATCCTTCTCCATCCATGTACAAGTGAGCGCCCTCTTCCCAAACCATACCAGGCCATGTACCCTCAACATGGGGGGGGGGGGGGTGCTTTGGGAGAGGAGTCCCCAAAGCCCCTTGTTCCCACCTTGATGAGGACAAGGGCCTCTTCCCCACAACCCTGGCCCAGTGATTGTGGGGGTAACTTATTGAAATTTGGAGGCCCCTTTACCAATGGGGCCCCCAGATCCCATCCCCCCCAAGTGAAAACACTCAAAAGTACTCAAATGAGCAAACCTGTAGTAAATTTTGACAAGTCCTTTATTAAAAAAAAAGGGTTGGGATCTGGGGGCCCCCCAGATAAGTCACACCCCCCCCCCCCATCCCCACTCACTCACTTGTTCCCCTCATTTTCCCGGCCTGCCGGCTGCATCCTCGGACAAGGGTCTGGAGTGGATTTTGATGGGGGGGGGGGGACCACCAGCCTCATAGGGCCCCTGTGGCCACCTCTACTATCCTTGTTTGATGCACCATGCTCCATTATAAGCACCTTTCCCCCATCTTGATGAGGACAAGGGCCTCTTCCCCACAACCCTGACCCAGTGATTGTGGGGGTGCGGGGTGACTTATGAAATTTGAAGGCCCCTTTACCAAGGGGGCCTGCAGATCCCCCCCCCCCCCCATGTGAATACATAGCACGCCTACTCATTCACCGGAAAAAAAATGGGCAAACCTGGAGCCAATTTTTGGCAAGTGCTTTATTAAAAAAAAGCGCTCGGATAAGGGTCTGCTATGGATTTTGGGGGGAGGAAACCACAAATACAGAGGTCTCCTACGACCCCATGGGGCCCCTGTGGCCACCTCTACTATCCTTGTATGATGCTCCATTATAAATATTGTTGTTCTCCATGTTCATGTGTTTAATCCTTTCCATGTCAGCTCAGGAGGCCAGGAAAGGGTGGGCAAGTGAGTGCCCCCCTCCCTGAACCATACCAGGCCACGTGCCCTCAACATGTGGGGGGGGGCTTTGGGGGAGGAGTCCCCAAAGCACCTTTCCCCCATCTTGATGAGGACAAGGGCCTCTTCCCCACAACCCTGGCCCAGTGATTATGGGGGTGCGGGGTGACTTATGAAATTTGAAGGCCCCTTTACCAAGGGGGCACGCAGATCCCCCCCCCCCCATGTGAATACATAGCACGCCTACTCATTCAGTGGGAAAAAAAATGGGCAAACCTGGAGCCAATTTTTGGCAAGCACTTTATTAAAAAAAAAGCGCTCGGATAAGGGTCTGGTATGGATTTTGGGGGGAGGGAACCACAAATACAGAGGTCTCCTATGGCCCCATGGGGCCCCTGTGGCCACCTCTGCTATCCTTGTATGATGCTCCATTATAAATATTGTTGTTCTCCATGTTCATGTGTTTAATCCTTTCCATGTCAGCTCAGGAGGCCAGAAAAGGGTGGGCAAGTGAGCGCCCCCTCCCTGAACCATACCAGGCCACGTGCCCTCAACATGTGGGGGGGGCCTTTGGGGGAGGAGTCCCCAAAGCACCTTTCCGCCCATCTTGATGGGGACAAGGGCCTCTTCCCTACAACCCTGGCCCAGTGATTATGGGGGTGACTTATGAAATTTTGAAGGCCCCTTTACCAAGGGGGCCCGCAGATCCCCCCCCCCCCATGTGAATACATAGCACGCCTACTCACTCACCGGAAAAAAAATGGGCAAACCCGGAGCCAATTTTTGGCAAGTGCTTTATTAAAAATAAAGCGCTCGGATAAGGGTCTGCTATGGATTTTGGGGGGGAGGGAACCACAAATACAGAGGTCTCCTACGACCCCATGGGGCCCCTGTGGCCACCTCTACTATCCTTGTTAGGGATGAGCCGAACATACCCGGGTTCGGTTCGCATCAGAACGTTCGAACAGACCGCGGGTTCGCGCGAACATTTAGAACCCCATTGAAGTCTATGGGACTCGAACGTTCGAATTCAAAAACGATCATTTTAAAGACCAATATTCAATTTAATGTTGGTAAACGTCTTTCAGAACCCGGGTCTTGCCCCAGGGAACATGTATCAATCGAAAAAAATATTTTAAAAACGGCCGTTTTTGCGGAGCATCGATTTGAATGATGTTTAAAGTGAAAAAAAAAAATGAAAAATTCCTTCAAATATCACACCTGCTGTGTGTCTCTAGTAGTGGCACATGTTTAGAAATGTCCCTGCACAACATGAAATTATTATAAGAACAAAGTAATTTAATACTGCTTGCGCACGTGCTGTGTGGGAACAATATCTCGATTATTTTAGGGGTGGTGGGGGGGTGGCATTATCTTTTTGGGAAAGCAAAATTGTAGAAAAAAGGGCACCCCTCAAACATACTGTAATTGTAGCGCAACAAAGAGCCACGTGCAAAGTATTGCATCAAAAATTGTTATTAGGCGCCCCTGTTACACAGGGGCATAAAAATGTGTCCGTAGGCGCAACATAACACTGCAACCCCTCCCAATATCTGTAATTGAAGCGCAACAAGGAGCCACGTGCAAAGTATTGCATCAAAAATTGTTATTAGGCGCCCCTGTTACACAGGGGCATAAAAATGTGTCCGTAGGCGCAACATAACACTGCAACCCCTCCCAATATCTGTAATTGGAGCGCAACAAGGAGCCACGTGCAAAGTATTGCATCAAAAATTGTTATTAGGCGCCCCTGTTACACAGGGGCACAAAAATTGTGCCTTAGGCCACGTGCAAAGTATTGCATCAAAAATTGTTATTAGATGCCCCTGTTACACAGGGGCACAAAAATTGTGCCTTAGGCCACGTGCAAAGTATTGCATCAAAAATTGTTATTAGACGCCCCTGTTACACAGGGGCACAAAAATTGTGCCTTAGGCCACATGCAAAGTATTGCATCAAAAATTGTTATTAGACGCCCCTGTTACACAGGGGCACAAAAATTGTGCCTTAGGCCACATGCAAAGTATTGCATCAAAAATTGTTATTAGGCGCCCCTGTTACACAGGGGCAGAAAAATTATGCCTTAGGTCACGTGCAAAGTATTGCATCAAAAATTGTTATTAGACGCCCCTGTTACACAGGGGCACAAAAATTAGGCCTTAGGCCACGTGCAAAGTATTGCATCAAAAATTGTTATTAGGCGCCCCTGTTAAACAGGGGCAGAAAAATTGGGCCTTAGGCACTGGTGGCGGAGCACAGAAAAACAAAATTTCTTACTAGCTAACAGCATGAAAAGTGAGGAGGAGAAGGATATTCCATCAGCAGCACAACAGGACAGTCACTCAGCATCAGCAGTCTCAAAGGGATCTGATATTTCAACACAAAATTCTTATTCAGTAACATCAGCATCAGGTGCTTGGTAGCCGGTGTTGATCCAAGCCTGATTCATTTTGATGAAGGTCAGTCGATCAACAGAGTCGGTGGAGAGGCGTACCCTGTGATCGGTCACAAAGCCTCCAGCAGCACTGAATGTGCGTTCTGAAAGAACACTGGATGCAGGGCAAGCCAGTAGCTCAATTGCGTACTGTGCAAGCTCTGGCCAGTGATCCATCCTCAAGACCCAGTAAGCCAGAGGATTTTTCGTGGGGAAGGTGTCCAAGTCGGATCTTGCCGCTAGGTATTCCCGGACCATGTAAACCAGACGCTGGCGATGGTTGCTGGAACCGGTGAGACCTTGGGGCTGCGGACTAAAAAATTGTCTGAACGCATCGGTCAGACGGCCACCTTCTCCACCGCTCCTTCTCTGACTCACCGAAGCCTCAGCAAGACGTTGTCCAGGGCCAGGTTTTGGTAATCCCCCCGGTTCTGGGAACGCATTGCACAGACCCTTCTGCAAGGCCTCCCGCAGTAGTTTCATCTTCTGCTCCCTCTGCGATGGCAACATAAGATCCGCTACCTTACTCTTGTAACGTGGATCAAGGAGAGTTGCCAGCCAGTAATGATCCCTCTCCTTGATAGCACGTACACGAGGATCCTTACGCAGGCTTTGCAGGATCAGGGAGGCCATGCAGCGTAGGTTTGCAGAGGCATTCGGGGCACAGTCCTCTGGGTCACTGAGGACGACAGGATCCTCAGCCACCTCATCCCAGCCACGTAAAAGCCTACATGTTCCTTGGGACTGTAAATGATCCCTTGAAGACTGCTGCTGTTGATGCTGAGTGCTAGGCTCCACCTCCATGCTGCTGATACAATCCTCCTCCTCCTCCTCTTCCTCATCCTCCTCCTCCTCTTCCTGTGTTCCAGGTGGGCAAGCAGGAAAAGTGTCTGGATAAAGGGGGCCTTGAGAGGTAAGGAAGTCCTCCTCTTCCTCCCTCTGTTCTGCCTCAAGGGCCCTGTCCATTATTCCACGTAGGGTGTGCTCCAACATGTGAATAAGCGGGACAGTCTCACTGATGCATGCACTGTCACTGCTCACCATCCTCGTGGCCTCCTCAAATGGTGACAGGACAGTGCATGCATCCCTGATCAAGGCCCACTGGCGTGGTGAAAAAACCCAAGCTCCCCTGAGCCAGTTCTGCTGCCATATTGGCACAGGTACTCATTGATGGCCCTCTGCTGCATGTGCAGCCGCTGCAGCATGGCCAACGTAGAGTTCCATCTGGTGGGCATGTCACAGATTAGGCGGTTCTTGGGCAGGTTGTATTCCCTCTGGAGGTCTGTCAGCCGAGCAGTGGCATTATATGACCTCCGGAAATGCACACAGACTTTCCTGGCCTGCCTCAGGACATCCTGTAAGCCAGGGTACCTGCCCAAGAACCGCTGCACCACCAAATTGAGAACATGCGCAAAACAGGGCACATGGGTGAGTTTTCCACGTCGCAGGGCAGAGAGGAGGTTGGTGCCATTATCGCTGACCACCATTCCAGGCTTCAGCTGGCGTGGCGTCAACCACCTCTGAGCCTGCCCCTGCAGAGCTGAAAGAACCTCTTCCCCAGTGTGGCTCCTGTCTCCCAAGCACACCAGCTCTAGGACCGCATGGCATCTCTTGGCCTGCATTCCTGCGTAGCCCGTCGTACGCCTACGGAGCACGGCTGGTTCTGAGCCAACATCACCACAGGAAGAGGCCACAGAGGAAGAAGAAGAGGAGGGGGTGGAGGAGAGAGGTGTGTCACAAGCAGTTGTAGTGTTTTGGAGGCGTGGTGGTGGAACAACCTCCAAAACTACTGTACCTTGACCTGCGTCCTTCCCAGCTGCCAGCAGAGTCACCCAATGGGCCGTAAAAGACAGGTAACGTCCCTGTCCATGCCTGCTGGACCATGAGTCAGCGGTAAGATGCACCTTACCACTGACCGCCCTGTCCAGCGAGGTATGGACATTGCCTTTCACATGCCGGTAGAGAGCCGGAATCGCCTTCCGTGAAAAAAAGTGGCGTTTGGGTACTTGCCACTGAGGTACTGCATATTCCACAAACTCACGGAAGGGGGCAGAATCTACCAACTGAAAAGGTAGCAGTTGAAGTGATAGCAATTTTGCTAAGCTAGCATTCAACCGCTGGGCATGTGGATGGCTGGGAGCGTACTTCTTTCGGCGCTGCAGCAGCTGGGGCAGGGAAATTTGTCTGGTAATATCAGTAGATTGGCCGGATGTACTACCACTACTACGTTGTGACACACCTATTTCTACACCTTCGGTGCAGGCTGCAGAGAGGACTGGGGGTCTAGTGGGGTTTGAGGTCACAGAAGGGCAAGGGGAGGACCGCTTTGGTCTTTGGTGTGGGTCTTTCTGGTATGCCTGCCAACGAGCTGCATGGCAGGTCGACATATGTCTGGACAAGCATGTGGTGCCCAAGCGGGTGATGTTTTGGCCACGCGAGATACGCTTGAGACATATGTTGCAAACAGCAAAGGTAGGATCTGATGGACAGGTTTCAAAAAAGGCCCACACCAAAGAACTTTTGCTGTACCGTTGAGACACAGCAGCGCCACGTAATGCAGTTGGTGTACTGCCCTTAAGCTGACCCCTGGAGGGCTTCCTGCCTCTTTGAAGATGTGCCTGTGCCTCGTCCTCTTCCTCCTCCTCCTCCTCTCTCCTACCAGGCACCCAGGTAGAGTCAATGACCTCATCATCCCCTCCCTCCTCATCATCACTGGCGACAACCTGGCAGTATGCTCCAGCTGGGGGAACATCACTCCCAGATTGTTGTCCCTCTCGGCCACCCCCTCTCCCTGGGCTCACATCAATGCCTTCCTCTATCAGTGTTCCGTCATCGGAGTCTTCAAAACGCTGCGCATCTTCAGCTAGCATGTACCCAACACTGTGTTGAAACAGTTCGGGGGACTCCTCAGGAGGACACGGTGGGACTAGGGAAGGATTGTGTGATCCCATTGTGCAGAGGGTAGAGGACGCCTTGGAAGCTGCTTTGCCAGACAAACTATAATCAGTCTGTGTGAGAGAGGATGAGGAGGATGAGGACGGCTTGGTCATCCACTCAACTAATTTCTCAGCATGTTGAGGCTCAACACGGCCAGCTCCCGAAAAGAAGGACGAGCGGCCACGGCCACGTGCTGAAGAGGATGCACCACATCCATCACCAGCGTTACCTCTAGATGCAGAGCCTGCTTGCCCTCGTGACTCTCTGCCTCTCTTTGTCCTTCCAGCCATAGTTATGCGTTCAGGTGTTATGTAACAAAATAGTCGCTGTCACACCAACTGCGTTCAGATGGTATTAAACAGCAACCACACAGTAAGAGCGACTTGGCTCAAGTGTAAAGTAACAAAATAGTCGCTGTCACACCAACTGCGTTCAGATGGTATTAAACAGCAACCACACAGTAAGAGCGACTTGGCTCAAGTGTTATGTAACAAAATAGTCGCTGTCACACCAACTGCTTTCAGATGGTATTAAACAGCAACCACACAGTAAGAGCGACTTGGCTCAAGTGTAAAGTAACAAAATAGTCGCAGTCACACCAACTGCGTTCAGATGGTATTAAACAGCAACCACACAGTAAGAGCGACTTGGCTCAAGTGTAAAGTAACAAAATAGTCGCAGTCACACCAACTGCGTTCAGATGGTATTAAACAGCAACCACACAGTAAGAGCGACTTGGCTCAAGTGTTATGTAACAAAATAGTCGCTGTCACACCAACTGCGTTCAGATGGTATTAAACAGCAACCACACAGTAAGAGCGACTTGGCTCAAGTGTAAAGTAACAAAATAGTCGCTGTCACACCAACTGCGTTCAGATGGTATTAAACAGCAACCACACAGTAAGAGCGACTTGGCTCAAGTGTTATGTAACAAAATAGTCGCTGTCACACCAACTGCTTTCAGATGGTATTAAACAGCAACCACACAGTAAGAGCGACTTGGCTCAAGTGTAAAGTAACAAAATAGTCGCAGTCACACCAACTGCGTTCAGATGGTATTAAACAGCAACCACACAGTAAGAGCGACTTGGCTCAAGTGTAAAGTAACAAAATAGTCGCAGTCACACCAACTGCGTTCAGATGGTATTAAACAGCAACCACACAGTAAGAGCGACTTGGCTCAAGTGTTATGTAACAAAATAGTCGCTGTTACACCAACTGCGTTCAGATGGTATTAAACAGCAACCACACAGAAAGAGCGACTTGACTCAAGTGTAAAGTAACAAAATAGTCGCTGTCACACCAACTGCGTTCAGATGGTATTAAACAGCAACCACACAGTAAGAGCGACTTGGCTCAAGTGTTATGTAACAAAATAGTCGCAGTCACACCAACTGCGTTCAGATGGTATTAAACAGCAACCACACAGTAAGAGCGACTTGGCTCAAGTGTTATGTAACAAAATAGTCGCTGTTACACCAACTGCGTTCAGATGGTATTAAACAGCAACCACACAGTAAGAGCGACTTGGCACAAGTGTAAAGTAACAAAATAGTCGCAGTCACACCAACTGCGTTCAGATGGTATTAAACAGCAACCACACAGTAAGAGCGACTTGGCTCAAGTGTTATGTAACAAAATAGTCGCTGTTACACCAACTGCGTTCAGATGGTATTAAACAGCAACCACACAGTAAGAGCGACTTGGCTCAAGTGTAAAGTAACAAAATAGTCGCAGTCACACCAACTGCGTTCAGATGGTATTAAACAGCAACCACACAGTAAGAGCGACTTGGCTCAAGTGTAAAGTAACAAAATAGTCGCAGTCACACCAACTGCGTTCAGATGGTATTAAACAGCAACCACACAGTAAGAGCGACTTGGCTCAAGTGTTATGTAACAAAATAGTCGCTGTCACACCAACTGCGTTCAGATGGTATTAAACAGCAACCACACAGTAAGAGCGACTTGGCTCAAGTGTAAAGTAACAAAATAGTCGCAGTCACACCATCTGCATTCAGATGGTATTAAACAACAACCACACAGTAAGAGCGACTTGGCTCAAGTGTAAAGTAACAAAATAGTCGCTGTCACACCAACTGCGTTCAGATGGTATTAAACAGCAACCACACAGTAAGAGCGACTTGGCTCAAGTGTAAAGTAACAAAATAGTCGCAGTCACACCAACTGCGTTCAGATGGTATTAAACAGCAACCACACAGTAAGAGCGACTTGGCTCAAGTGTAAAGTAACAAAATAGTCGCTGTCACACCAACTGCGTTCAGATGGTATTAAACAGCAACCACACAGTAAGAGCGACTTGGCTCAAGTGTAAAGTAACAAAATAGTCGCAGTCACACCAACTGCGTTCAGATGGTATTAAACAGCAACCACACAGTAAGAGCGACTTGGCTCAAGTGTAAAGTAACAAAATAGTCGCAGTCACACCAACTGCGTTCAGATGGTATTAAACAGCAACCACACAGTAAGAGCGACTTGGCTCAAGTGTAAAGTAACAAAATAGTCGCAGTCACACCAACTGCCTTTAGTTGCTATTAAGCAGCACACACGCAGTAATAGCGACTGCGGTCAAATGCGATTTAACAGCACGCACGCAGTGACACCAACTGCCTTTAGTTGCTATTAAACAGCACGCACGCAGTAATAGCGACTGCGGTCAAATGCGATTTAACAGCACGCAGTGACACCAACTGCCTTTAGTTGCTATTAAACAGCACGCACGCAGTAATAGCGACTGCGGTCAAATGCGATTTAACAGCACGCAGTGACACCAACTGCCTTTAGTTGCTATTAAACAGCACACACGCAGTAATAGCGACTGCGGTCAAATGCGATTTAACAGCACGCACGCAGTGACACCAACTGCCTTTAGTTGCTATTAAACAGCACGCAGTACTAGCGACTGCGGTCAAATGCGATTTAACAGCACGCACGCAGTGACACCAACTGCCTTTAGTTGCTATTAAGCAGCACGCAGTAATAGCAACTGCGGTCAAATGCGATTTAACAGCACGCACGCAGTGACACCAACTGCCTTTAGTTGCTATTAAACAGCACGCAGTAATAGCGACTGCGGTCAAATGCGATTTAACAGCACGCACGCAGTGACACCAACTGCCTTTAGTTGCTATTAAACAGCACGCACGCAGTAATAGCGACTGCGTTTCTGTGCAATTCAATAGCCCAGTTGCATTAACAGCGACTGCGCTTCTGTGCAAATAAATTGCACACGTGCAGTAACAGGTAATGCGTCTGTGTGTGCAATTAACTAGCACACGTTAAATAACACAGAATAATTATATTTAAAGTAAATCCCTAATGCAGGCAATAAAAAACGTTAGAGCGCTGCATGTAGAACAATCTCCTGCCTGACAGATACTAATAGATAAACTAGCTGAGCTGTACAGTTTATAAATATATTGACAACGCCTAAGGATGTGAATATATTCTCTACAAACTGTACTTTTAACTATACTGACTACACTTCCTACTCTATCTATCTTTCTATCTATCTGGTTAAGACACTGTGGGCCAGATTCATGAAGCACTTACACCGTTTTTTTGGTAGATGCACGGCGTAAGTGCAGATTTGCGCCGGCGGATCGCTGCGCCTTACCCAGAGAACCAGATTACGCCTCCAAATAGACTTCATCGCCTCGGTGTAACCTTTCCACGCCGGCGCCGCGTTGGCGCAGATTTACGCTGGTCGGATCTGGCGCGGCCATGGTTTTTGTGTTTTAAATATGCAAATGAGGTTTTTGGGCCGATTCATCAACTTAAGCTTGACCGGCGCAGGCTACTCCCGGTGAGCGGAGCTGAAATTTCCGGTGCAAAGTTACACCTCATAAAAGCAGGGGTAACTTTGCACCAAACTTGCAGAGGTCAGCTGGAGAGCAACAACACTTGCTGGACAACACATAGAGGCGGTCCCCATGTTGGGAGAGGCCCTCAATAATTACAGCCCTCTCCTCTGGGCTGAAATTGGTCATCCGCCCATTCCTCATCCTTTTATAGTGGGGGGCGTGTACTAATCCCCCTGAGCCATAATTGGCCAAAGCCACCCTGGCTTTGGCCAATTATGGCTCTTCGTTTTTTGAGCGCTGTGATTGGCCAAGCATGCGGGACATACAGCATGCTTGGCCAATCATCAGCGCTCAACGCCCCAGTGAATTATGGGACGTTTTGTGTCATTCGAATTTGGCGCGAACGACCCGTTTTGTTCGATTTTCGACGAACAATCGAACGACCGATGTTCGATTCGAACATACGTTCGAATCGAACGCGGAGCTCATCCCTAATCCTTGTATGATGCTCCATTGTAAATATTGTTGCTTTCAATGCCAGGATTTAAAATTCGGCAATTCTCTCGTCTAGCCATAACAACGACCCCCCCCTCCAACGTTCCTTTTTATTAGCAATCGGTCTTGGAGCCCCAGCAAAAGAAAGTTGTGCCATAAAATAAAAAAAGGGGGGACGGGGAGGTGGGGGGCAGAGGGATCCCAGATGGAGAGTTTGTAACATTCAGCAGGTTTTTATTGCGGGGGTGATTATTCCTTTATCTCCTGAGCCGAGTCGGAGGAGCGCGGCTCGTAATCTATAGATAGAATCAGGAGATTCGCAGGGAACAGCCAGCAGATGCGTAGTATTAGCTCTGGCACAGAGATCCCGCTTTTTTTTCCATCGTATTTTATTTTTATCAGCTCGCCGTGATCCAGGGGGGGGGGGGGCTCTCTTATTATTCCTACATCCCATCAACACTTCACAGGCAAAGTGAACTCGCCACCAGGACACACGTGGCGCTACGCACAGCTGACGCACGTAACAAAAAAATAAAGCCTTATGCAAACGAACAACCCCTCTCTTCCTCCCCTCCCCCAACAAGGAGTCCAAAAACAGAATTTAACCACTTCAACACCGGCGTATAGACATAGGACGTCCACAAGGTGGCTCTGCCGTCCTGGGTGGACGTCATATGACATCCTCGGGCCTCCTGGCCGCTAGGACGCGTGGATCTCTGTCATCAGGGGAGCATAGGGCTGCCATCAAGGGGGTACAGGCATTACACCTGTAAGGGGCCCGATACTCCCCAGGGCCCGGCTGGCCCCCCTCCCATTTTTTTTTTGCATTACACCTGTAAGGGGCCCGATGGTCCCCAGGGGCCCGGCTGGCCCCCCTCCCGTTTTTTTTATTTTATTTAATTTTATTTTTGCATTACACCTGTAAGGGGCCCGATGGTCCCCAGGGCCCCTTACAGGCCCGGCTGGACCTCCTCCGGTTTTTTTTTTTGCATTACACCTGTAAGGGGCCCAATGGTCCCCAGGGCCCCTTACAGGCCCGGCCGGCCTCCCTCACGTTTTTTTTTGCATTACACCTGTAAGGGGCCCAATGGTCCCCAGGGCCCCTTACAGGCCCGGCCGGCCTCCCTCACGTTTTTTTTTTGCATTACACCTGTAAGGGGCCCCAAAGCACCTTTCCCCCATCTTGATGAGGACAAGGGCCTCTTCCCCACAACACTGGCCCAGTGATTGTGGGGGTGTGGGGTGACTTATGAAATTTGAAGGCCCCTTTACCAAGGGGGCCCGCAGATCCCCCCCCCCCATGTGAATACATACATAGCACGCCTACTCGTTCACTGAAAAAAAAATGGGCAAACCTGAGCAAAAAAAATGGGCAAAAAAAGCACTCGGATAAGGGTCTGGTATGGATTTTGGGGGGGAGGGAACCACAAATACAGAGGTCTCCTACGACCCCATGGGGCTCCAATGGTCCCCAGGGCCCCTTACAGATCGAATTCCTGTCAGGGAAAGAAGACCGATGGTGTGTCCCTTGTACATAGTCAGTCCCCTGCCCCCACAGTTAGAATCACTCCTTAGGGAACACATTTGACCCCTTGATCGCCCCCTAGTTTTCACCCCTTCCCTGCCACTCACATTTATACAGTAATTAGTGCATATTTATAGCACGGATCGATGTATAAATGTGACTGGTCCCAAAATAGTGTGAAAAGTGTCCGAACTGTCCGCCGCAATTTTGCAGTCCTGACAAAAATCGCAGATCGCCGCCATTATTAGTAAAATAATAAAAATAATAACTGTAATTGTAGACGCTATAACTTTGGCGCAAACCAATCACTATACGCTTATTGCGATTTTTTTTTTTTTACCAAAAATATGTAGAAGAATACATATCGGCCTAAACTGAAGAAAAACGTTTTTTTTTTTTTAACTACTTGCCGCCCGCCGATGACAAATTGACGTCGGCAAAGTGGTTGTAGAATCCTGAGTGGACGTCATATGACGTCATCAGTCTGACACCCCGCAACACCGATCAAGGTAAAGAGTCTCTCACGGAGACTCTTTACCACGTGATCAGCCGTGTCCAATCACGGCTGATCACGATGTAAACAGGAAAAGCCGGTAACCGGCTTTTCCTCACTCGCGTCTATTAGACGCGAGTAGAGAAGAGCCGATCGGCTGCTCCTGTGACAGGGGGGGTTTGTGCTGATCGATTATCAGCACAGCCCCCCCGAGGATGCCCACTGGACCACCAGGGATGCCCACTGGACCACCAGGGATGCAAAAAAAAAAAAAAGGTATGCCACCCTAGACCACCAGGGATGACAATGACACAAAAAATGGATGCCAATCAGTGCCGCAATGGATGCCAATCAGTGCCCACAATGGGCATCACTGATTGGCAGGCATTGTTTGGCACTGATTGGCATCCATTAGTACAACGCATAGGATATTGCCCATCTATGCCCATCCGTGCCACCTATCAGTGCCCATCCGTGCCACCTATCCGTGCCCATCCATGCCCATCCGTGCCGCCTATCTGTGCCCATCCGTGCTCCTATCTGTGCCCATCCCTGCCGCCTATCCAAGCCATTCATGCCGCCTATCCGTGTCGCCTATCCAAGCCCATCCATGCCGCCTATCCGTGCCACCTATCAGTGCCCATCCGTGCCGCATATTAGTGCCCATCAATGCCACCACATCAGTGCCACCTCATCGGTGCCCATCAGTGCCGCCTCATCAGTGCCCGTCAGTGCAGTACCATCAGTGAAGGAGAAAACTTTTTCAATTTTTTCAAAATTTTCGGTAATTTTTTTATTTGTTTGGCAGAAAATATATAATATATAATATATAATGATAAAAATTTAGTTTGGGTGCAGTGTAGCACGACCGCGCAATTGTCATTCAAAGTGCAACAGCGCTGAAAGCTAAAAATTGGTCTAGGCGGGAAGGTGTATAAGTGCCCCCCGGTATGGAAGTGGTTAAAAAAAAAATGGATATTTATTATATCAATTTGTATATATCCATTATTATATCCCGCCGCCTATAAGAACGATCAAGCTGCGGAAATGCTGCTTTGATCATTCTTATCGTGCACAGAATCGGCGGCTGAAGACGGTGATATCTGAATGATGCCTGTAGCTGCGCCCATCATTCAGATATCACCGCACAAAGTCGAGGACGTCATATGACGTCCTTGGTTGTAAAGTGGTTAATGATGAAGTTGGAAAAACGTTGTTTTTTTCTACATGGCGAAAAACGTTGGGTTTTTTTTCATGCCGAAAAATGATCGTGTGTACGCGGCATTAGGTATCGCATTTCGGGTTCATGCCTCTCTTGGGTTGAGTTGACCAGCATTAGACGGCCGCTGTTTTGTCGCGCTCGCGTCCTCTCTTGGCGCGCTCGGCGGACAGTAAACGGCTCTGGCGTTCTAATGTAATTGTGGGAAGGCTCCACGCTGTAGATAGCGGAGGAATGCGGAGCGGAGTGCGATTATAGCGGAACATAAACACTTGTCACACACCATAATGGAGCGGAGAAGAGTATCTTCCTCTGTGATCTCCTCCGAGGTTTTTTACTTTAAATACAGCAAATCCGATCGGCGGCCAGAACGATAGAAAAAACAAGTCTTTATTACATATATATGTTTTTCTGATGCGCGGCGATAAAATAAAATTACGTCTGGAGGAGCTCCAGCTTATCTGCGATCGTTGCTTCGGCGCTTTGAGAAGAAAACGCCACCCTTGCAAAAATTTCACATTAAAGATTATTATTTTCTTTCTTTTTTTTTCTCCTTTTTTGGAAATTTAAAAAGATCGCCTTCTAAACGTTCTTTTGGGGCAGATCCTCAAAGAAATTACGCGGCGTATCTCTTGATACGCCGGCGTAATTTCTAATTTTGCGCGTCGCATCTTTGTTTTGGTATCCCCCAAAACAAGATACGACGGCATCTGTGTTAGATCCGACAGGCGTACGTCTTCGTACCTTGTCGGATCCAAGCTGCAACTTTTCGGCGTCCGCTAGGTGGCGTTCACGTCGTAATCCGCGTTGAGTATGCAAATTAGCTATTTCCGACGATCCACGAACGTACGATCGGCCGTCGCATTTTTTTACGTTGTTTTTGTTTGGCTTTTTCCGGCGTATAGTTAAAGCTGCTATCTGGTGGCGTCACTCAATGTTAACCACTTAAGCCCCGGACCATTTTGTTGCTAAATGCCCAGGCCAGGTTTTGCGATTCGGCACTGCGTCGCTTTAACAGACAATTGCGCGGTCGTGCCACGTGGCTCCCAAACAAAATTGGCGTCCTTTTTTTCCCCACAAATAGAGCTTTCTTTTGGTGGTATTTGATCACCTCTGCGGTTTTTATTTTTTGCGCTATAAACAAAAATAGAGCGACAATTTTGAAAAAAATGCAATATTTTTTACTTTTTGCTATAATAAATATCCCCCAAAAATATATAAAAAAAAATGTTTTCCTCAGTTTAGGCCGATACGTATTCTTCTATATATTTTTGGTAAAAAATAATCGCAATAAATGTTTATCGATTGGTTTGCGCAAAATAGGGAATAGTTTTATTGCATTTTTATTAATTTTTTTTTTTTACTACTATTGGCGGTGATCAGCGATTTTTTTCGTGACTGCGACATTATGGCGGACACTTCAGACAATTTTGACACATTTTTGGGACCATTGTCATTTTCACAGCAAAAAATGCATTTAAATTGCATTGTTTATTGTGAAAATGACAGTTGCAGTTTGGGAGTTAACCACAGGGGGCGCTGTAGGAGTTAGGGTTCACCTAGTGTGTGTTTACAACTGTAGGGGGGTGTGGCTGTAGGACTGACGTCATCGATCGAGTCTCCCTATAAAAGGGATCACTCGATCGATACGCCGCCACAGTGAAGCACAAGTAAGCTGTGTTTTCATACGGCTCTCCCCGTTCTTCAGCTCCGGGGCGGCTATAAACAAATAGCCGCGCCGTCGTCCCGGATCGCTCCCGGAGGTAAGCCGCCCGCCGCACGCAGCGGAGGGGGTCCCGATCGGACCCCCGACCCGCTAGAAGGCAGGGACGTATATATACGCCCATCTGCCTGTACATGGCATTCTGTGGACGTAAATAGGCATGCGACGGGCGTTAAGTGGTTAAGTATGGCCGTCGTTCCTGCGTCTAATTTTGAAAATTTTACGTTGTTTGCGTAAGTCGTCCGTGAATGGGGCTGGACGCCATTTACGTTCACGTTGAAAACAACAACATCCTTGCGACGTCATTTAGCGCAATGCACGGCAGGGAAATTTTAGGGACGGCGCATGCGCAGTTCGTTCGGCGCGGGGACGCGCTTCATTTAAATGAAACACGCCCCCTACCCGCCCAGTTTGAAATCCGCAGCGAGAGATACACTACGCCGCCGTAACTTACGGCGCAAATTCATTGAGGATTCAAACCAAAGCCAGGTAAGTTACAGCGGCGTAGCGTATCTCACATCTGCGCCGGGCGCAGCAGAGGTACGTGGATCTACCCCTTTGGCTTCTAATGGCGGAGCCGTCATGATCCTGAACAGAACTCCTTTAATGATTTTCTCCTTGGATCTGGGAGGGGCGGGACAACCGAAAATCTGCTGACTGGCCTATATGCTTGCGCCCCTATAAGTTTATTTAAAAACCCAACTCCAGGTAAAGATTTTTTTTTAACGACTTCAGGATTTGGCTGCCCAATGACCGGGGCCACTTTTTGCGATTCGGCACTGCGCCGCTTTAACTGACAATTATTGCGCGGTCGTGCGACGTGGCTCCCAAACAAAATTGGCGTCCTTTTTTCCCCCCACAAATAGATCTTTATTTTGGTGGTATTTGATCACCTCTGCGTTTTTTTTTTTGCGCTATAAACAAAAATAGAGCGACAATTTGGAAAAAAAAAACTATGGGCTAGATTCAGGTAGGGGCGCGCATTGTTACGGCGGCGCAGCGTATCGTATTTACGCTACGCCGCCGTAAGTTAGAGAGGCAAGTGCTGTATTCACAAAGCACTTGCCTCCTAAGTTACGGCGGCGTAGCGTAAATGGGGCCGGCGTAAGCGTGCGTAATTCAAATGAGGATGAGGGGGGCGTGTTTTATGTTAATTCATGGTGACCCGACGTGATTGACGTTTTTCCCGAACGGCGCATGCGCCGTCCGTGGAATTTCCCAGTGTGCATTGCTCCAAAGTACGCCGCAAGGATGTCATTGGTTTCGACGTGAACGTAAATTACGTCCAGCCCCATTCACGGACGAGTTACGCAAACGACGTAACTTTTTCAAATTTCGACGCGGGAACGACGGCCATACTTAACATTGCGTGCGCCTCCTAATAGCAGGAGCAACCTTACGCCGAAAAAGCCTAACGTAAACGACGTAAAAAATAGCGTGGGCGTACGTAAATGTGTGAATCGGCGTATCTGGGTCATTTGCATATTCTACGCCGAAAACGACGGAAGCGCCACCTAGCGGCCAGCGTAAATATGCACCCTAAGATACGACGGTGTAAGAGACTTACGCCAGTCGGATCCTAGGCTAATGTCGGCGTATCTTGCTTTCTGAATACAGAAAAAAGATACGCCGGCGCAGCTTTGAATTTACGCGGCGTATCTATAGATACGCCGGCGTAATTCAATGCTGAATCTGGCCCTATATTTTTTACTTTTTGCTATAATAAATATCCCCCAAAAATATATAAAAAAACTATTTTTTTCCTCAGTTTAGTCCGATACGTATTCTTCTACCTATTTTTGGTAAAAAAAAAAGTGTTTTTTGATTGGTTTGCGCAAAAGTTATAGCGTCTACAAAATAGGGGATGGATTTATGGCATTTTTATTATTATTATTTTTTTACTAGTAATGGCGGCGATCATCGATTTTTATCGGGACTGCAACATTATGGCGGACACATCGGAACACTTTTGACGCTATTTTGCGACCATTGTCCTTAATACAGCGATCAGTGCTATAAAAATGCACTGATTACTGTGTAAATGACACTGACAGTGAAGGGGTTAACCACTAGGGGATGAGGAAGGGGTTAAGTGTGTCTTAGGGAGAGATTCTAACTATGAGGGGGGTGGGCTACCACTGACACGACACTGATCACTGCTCCCGATGACAGGGAGCAGAAGATCAGTGTCCTGTCACTAGGCAGAACAGGGAAATGCCTTGTTTACAATGACATCCCCCCCGTTCTGCCGCTCCATGACATGATCGCGGGGCGGCGCGCTTGCGCCCGCACATTCCGGGTTTTTTAAAGCAACGTACTGGTACATTGCTATGCGCACAGGAGACATTCTGCCGATATAAATGAGCTTTACATGGTCAGCAAGTGATTAAAATAAATTGAACAAACTTGGTTATTCTATTCCAGTAGCGGCAATTGATGGTCACACTGGCTGCAATTGATGGGTACAGTGGCTGCGTTTGATGGCACAGTGGTGGCAATTGATGACACAGTGGCTGCATTTGATGGGCACAGTGGCGGTAATTTATGTGCACACTGGCAGCAATGGATGGGCTCAGTGTCAGCAATTGATGGGTACAGTAGCTGTGTTTGATTGCACAGTAGCGGCATTTTATGGGTACAGTAGCTGCATTTGATGGGCACAGTGGCGGCAATTGATGGGCACACTGGCAGCAATTGATGGGCACAGAGTCAGCAATTGATGGGTACAGTAGCTGTGTTTGATGGGCACAGTGGCAGAAATGTATGGGTACAGTAGCTGCGTTTGATGGGCACAGTGGTGGCAATTGATGGGTACAGTAGCTGCGTTTGATGGGCACAGTGGCGGCAATTGATGGGTACAGTAGCTGCGTTTGATGGGCACAGTGGCAGCAATTTATGGGTACAGTAGCTGCGTTTGATGGGCACAGTGGCGGCAATTGATGGGCACAGTGTCAGCAATTGTTGGGTACAGTAGCTGCGTTTGATGGGCTCAGTGTTGGCAATTTATGGGTACAGTAGCGGCAATTGATGGGCACAGTGGTGGCAATTGATGGCACAGTGGCTGCGTTTGATGGGCACAGTGGTGGCAATTAATGGCACAGTGGCTGCCTTTGATGGGCACAGTGGCTGCGTTGGATGGGCACAGTGGCTGCATTTGATGGGCACAGTGGTGGCAATTAATGGCACAGTGGCTGCCTTTAATGGGCACAGTGGCTGTGTTTGATGGGCACAGTGGTTGCGTTGGATGGGCACAGTGGCGGCAATTGATGGGCACAGTGGCTTCATTCGATTTTTTTTTCAGTTTGTTTACACCCCACCCCCCCCCCAAAAAAAAGTAAGTTAGTAAATCAACCCCATAACATATAAAGACATCATTTAAACGAGGACGTGCCTAGAAAAAAAATCCCCAAAAAAATGCACGCTATAAAAAAAGGGGAAAGATCAACATTCTGCGAGAACGTCTGATTTCACAACAAAAAAGCAATCACAAAACTCCTGACATGCTAAAAGCAAAACCTTCGCCATGAGGTCAGGTTATTATAATTTTTATTTTTTTTTTACAGTTCACGTCTCCTACTGTCAGTTCTTAGAAACCCTTTTGATTTAATGGAGTCAGATGTTTAGCTGGTATATGAAAGCCTTTCACAAACCATATTTTGTTTGGCTTGCTCACTGACAAATTAAAATCACTTCAGTATTAACTGTGGAAAACTAACATTTCGGAGGCTTTGATGTGTGCGCAATCCAGATTTTCTGCATTCGGAGACGCCGTCAATGTGTTTTGCACCTGTTTTTTGGGGTGAAAATCTGTTCCTTACCTCTTTTTTGTTTTACTTTCTTTTTTTTTCTTTTTTTTTTATATAATTTGATGTGTACAAGAAAAATATATTTCACTGCGATACCGCAAAGCCGAATCCAGCTTCCTAAAACTGTCCAAAACAAGCCGAGCGTATTTATTTTCTGCGTCCACTTCCAACTCGTATCTCTGAGGGGGGGACTTGGAAAAATATTATGGCAAATTCAATATCGCTCAACGTCAGCCGGACCGAAGGTCACCTGTCCGCGGCGTCTGCGGGATCCTGACTGAGCTGTTTTGAGAAGCGAGCTGTCCGTCACGGAACTTGGACCCCCCCCCCCCCCAAAGCTGTGACCCGCCATGGGGTCCCACCAAAGGATTCTGGAGTTTTATGATTGACGTTTTCGGCTGCTGCTAGCAGAGATTCACGGGGGGTGAGGGGGGGAAGAGGGAGTGCGTGGCTTGCTTGCAGTGGCGTCACTAGGGTTGGTGTAACCCGGTGCAGTAAAACATGGTGTCACCCCCCCCCCCTCCCTCTGTCTAGGCTGCCCAGCACCAATCAGGCAGCGCACGGGCACAGGGCGCACCCCAAACCAGCCCCTGTAAATGATAGTATAGGGCAGTATAGTGGCAGGTTAGGGTAGTATAGAGTGGTATAGTGGCAGGTTGGTGTAGCGGGGTGGTATAGGACAGGTTAAGGTGGTATAGGGCATGTTGGGGTGATATAGGGTAGTTTGGGGTGGTATAGGGCAAGTTAGGGTTGCATAGGGCAGGTTGGGGTGGTATAGGGCAAGTTAGGGTGGAACAGGGCAGGTTGGGGTGGTATAGTGCAAGTTAGGGTGGCATAGGGGAAAGTTGGGATGGCATGGGAAAGGTTGGGGTGGTACAGGGCAAGTTAGGGTGGCATTGGGCAGGTTGGGGTGGCATAGGGCAAGTTATGGTGGCATAGGGCAGATTGCGGTGGTACAGGGCAAGTTATGGTGGCATAGGGCAGATTGGGGTGGTGCAGGGCAAGTTAGGGTGGCACAGGGCAAGTTGGGGTGGCATGGGAAAGTTTTGGGGTAGTACAGGGCAGGCTGGGGTGGTACAGGGCAGGCTGTGGTGGCACAGGGCAGGCTGGGTGGTACAGGGCAGGCTGGGGTGGTACAGGGCTGTTTGGGGGGTACAGGGCAGGCTGGGGTGGTATAGGGCTGTTTGGGGTGGTACAGGGCAGACTGGGGTGGTACAGGGCAGGCTGGGGTGGCACAGAGCAGGCTGGGGTGGTACAGGGCAGGCTGGGATTGCACAAGGCAAGCTGGGCATGTCAGCTAAAAAAAACAGGATGGTGTCACCCCTCTAGCGGGTGTCACCCTGTGCGGACCGCACCCCCCGCACCCCCCTAGCAACGCCTCTGCTTGCTTGGTAACTAAAAACAGAAAAAAAGAAAAAGAATTGACATCAACGTGACAGGGGGGGTGACGTGCTAAAATGAGGGGCAGCAAGGTGACTTTCAAGGTGAGAATGTGAACACGACGGGTTCTCATAGGAAAATAATGATGTACACACATGTGTATTGGGGTTATAGCAAAACATAATAGAAAATTAGTACAAACATTTTTTTTATTGGGTATTTAGGATTGTTTTGTTTTACTTCCTGCAATGAGCTAGTGGGGTCATTTTTAGAGGAGGGGGGTTCATTGGTTGAAGTTGTACCTAAGGAAGAGCTGTCGTTAAATGTTTTTAATCTATGTGACAAAATACATGTAGTGCGTTGGCCCATGTCCCATGTTTCCTGCCGTGGACAATCCAACAACAGCTAGGAAGGAGACGGCTGATTCATAGATGCAGCTAATCTGGGCTCAGAGAACGTTCCCTTAATAAGCAATGGCAAGAGGAATGCAGAGTGAGGGGGTACATGTCCCCAGGAAACATTGAGGTCAACCGAAGTGAGACCCTCCCATTCTGTAGCCTAACAAAAGAGAAGACTGGGAGCATCACGTGACCATGGATTTGGACATTGAGGTTTGTTTTGTTTTAATTCACATGACTGACCCCTCTACACCTCAGATATCCCCCCCCAGCACTCTGACCCCTCTACACCCCAGATATCCCCCCAGCACTCTGACCCCTCTACACCCCAGATATCCCCCCAGCACTCTGACCCCTCTACACCCCAGATATCCCCCCCAGCACTCTGACCCCTCTACATCCCAGATATCCCCCCAGCACTCTGACCCCTCTACACCCCAGATATCCCCCCAGCACTCTGACCCCTCTACACCTCAGATATCCCCCCCCCAGCACTCTGACCCCTCTACACCTCAAATATCCCCCCCCCCCCAGCACTCTGACCCCTCTACACCTCAGATATCCCCCCAGCACTCTGACCTCTCTACACCCCAGATATCCCCCCAGCACTCTGACCCCTCTACACCCCAGATATCCCCCCAGCACTCTGACCTCTCTACACCCCAGATATCCCCCCAGCACTCTGACCCCTCTACACCCCAGATATCCCCCCAGCACTCTGACCCCTCTACACCCCAGATATCCCCCCAGCACTCTGACCTCTCTACACCCCAGATATCCCCCCCAGCACTCTGACCCCTCTACATCCCAGATATCCCCCCAGCACTCTGACCCCTCTACACCCCACATATCCCCCCAGCACTCTGACCCCTCTACACCCCAGATATCCCCCCAGCACTCTGACCCCTCTACACCCCAGATATCCCCCCAGCACTCTGACCCCTCTACACCCCAGATGTCCTCCCAGCACTCTGACCCCTCTACACCCCACATATCCCCCCAGCACTCTGACCCCTCTACACCCCAGATATCCCCCCAGCACTCTGACCCCTCTACACCCCAGATGTCCTCCCAGCACTCTGACCCCTCTACACCCCAGATATCCCCCCAGCACTCTGACCCCTCTACACCCCAGATATCCCCCCAGCACTCTGACCCCTCTACACCTCAGATATTCCCCCAGCACTCTGACCCCTCTACACCCCAGATATCCCCCAGCACTCTGACCCCTCTACACCCCAGATATCCCCCCAGCACTCTGACCCCTCTACACCCCAGATATCCCCCCCAACACTCTGACCCCTCTACATCCCAGATATCCCCCCAGCACTCTGACCCCTCTACACCTCAGATATTCCCCCAGCACTCTGACCCCTCTACACCCCAGATGTTCCCCCAGCACTCTGACCCCTCTACACCCCAGATATCACCCCAGCACTCTGACCCCTCTACACCCCAGATATCCCCCCAGCACTCTGACCTATCTACACCCCAGATATCCCCCCAGCACTCTGACCCCTCTACACCCCAGATATCCCCCCAGCACTCTGACCCCTCTACACCCCAGATATCCCCCCAGCACTCTGACCCCTCTACACCCCAGATATCCCCCCAGCACTCTGACCTCTCTACACCCCAGATATCCCCCCAGCACTCTGACCCCTCTACACCCCAGATATCCCCCCTGCACTCTGACCCCACTACATCCCAGATATCCCCCCAGCACTCTGACCCCTCTACACCCCAGATATCCCCCCAGCACTCTGACCCCTCTACACCCCAGATATCCCCCCTGCACTCTGACCCCACTACATCCCAGATATCCCCCCAGCACTCTGACCCCTCTACACCCCAGATATCCCCCCAGCACTCTGACCCCTCTACACCCCAGATATCACCCCAGCACTCTGACCCCTCTACACCCCAGATATCAGCCCAGCACTCTGACCTCTCTACACCCCAGATATCCCCCCAGCACTCTGACCCCTCTACACCCTAGATATCCCCCCAGCACTCTGACCCCTCTACACCCCAGATATCCCCCCCAGCACTCTGACCCCTCTACACCCCAGATATCCCCCAGGACTCTGACCCCACTACATCCCAGATATCCCCCCAGCACTCTGACCCCCTCTACACCCCAGATATCCCCCCAGCACTCTGACCTATCTACACCCCAGATATCCCCCCAGCACTCTGACCCCTCTACACCCCAGATATCCTCCCAGCACCCTGACCCCTCTACACCCCAGATATCCCCCCAGCACTCTGACCCCTCTACACCCCAGATATCCCCCCAGCACTCTGACCCCTCTACACCCCAGATATCCCCCAGCACTCTGACCTCTCTACACCCCAGATATCCCCCCAGCACTCTGACCCCTCTACACCCCAGATATCCCCCCTGCACTCTGACCCCACTACATCCCAGATATCCCCCCAGCACTCTGACCCCTCTACACCCCAGATATCCCCCAGCACTCTGACCCCTCTACACCCCAGATATCACCCCAGCACTCTGACCCCTCTACACCCCAGATATCAGCCCAGCACTCTGACCTCTCTACACCCCAGATATCCCCCCAGCACTCTGACCCCTCTACACCCTAGATATCCCCCAGCACTCTGACCCCTCTACACCCCAGATATCCCCCCCAGCACTCTGACCCCTCTACACCCCAGATATCCCCCAGGACTCTGACCCCACTACATCCCAGATATCCCCCCAGCACTCTGACCCCTCTACACCTCAGATATTCCCCCAGCACTCTGACCCCTCTACACCCCAGATATCCCCCAGGACTCTGACCCCACTACATCCCAGATATCCCCCCAGCACTCTGACCCCTCTACACCCCAGATATCACCCCAGCACTCTGACCCCTCTACACCCCAGATATCCCCCCAGCACTCTGACCTATCTACACCCCAGATATCCCCCCAGCACTCTGACCCCTCTACACCCCAGATATCCTCCCAGCACCCTGACCCCTCTACACCCCAGATATCCCCCCAGCACTCTGACCCCTCTATACCCCAGATATCCCCCCAGCACTCTGACCCCTCTACACCCCAGATATCCCCCCAGCACTCTGACCCCTCTACACCCCAGATATCCCCCCCAGCACTCTGACCCCTCTACACCCCAGATATCCCCCCAGCACTCTGACCCCTCTACACCCCAGATATCCCCCCAGCACTCTGACCCCTCTACACCCCAGATATCCCCCCAGCACTCTGACCCCTCTACACCCCACATATCCCCCCAGCACTCTGACCCCTCTACACCCCAGATATCCCCCCAGCACTCTGACCCCTCTACACCCCAGATATCCCCCCAGCACTCTGACCCCTCTACACCCCAGATATCCCCCCCAGCACTCTGACCCCTCTACACCCCAGATATCCCCCCAGCACTCTGACCCCTCTACACCCCAGATATCCCCCCCCAGCACTCTGACCCCTCTACACCCCAGATATCCCCCCAGCACTCTGACCCCTCTACACCCCAGATATCCCCCCCAGCACTCTGACCCCTCTACATCCCAGATATCCCCCCAGCACTCTGACCTCTCTACACCCCAGATATCCCCCCCCAGCACTCTGACCCCTCTACACCCCAAATATCCCCCCAGCACTCTGACCCCTCTACACCCTAGGTATCCCCCCAGCACTCTGACCCCTCTACACCCTAGGTAGGTGGTGTGTGGATACCTAGGGTGTATTTTTTTTGGGGGGGGGGGGGACTGGGGGAGATGACACCACTGCATTACCCCCCCCCCCACACACACACACATATGGCCCATGGACGGTTTACATTCTGGTGCATTATAGTAGAATGAGCTGGCAGTGGTTTGGTTGTGCTCTCTATCTGACTGGCTGCAGCTTCGAATGCACATTGGGAGAAGCTCACAGTGTGCAGTGAAATCAGAAGTCCAGCAGAGAGGGGAGCTACGGTGGCTCAACGCGATTGGCACTGCGCTGACAAGCCATTCACCTCTGCAGCTAGGGGTTCGGATCCCGGTCTCAGCTACATGTGAATTGAGTTTGGTGGTCTCAGCCCGGCTCCCAGTGGGTGTGCTATGCGAGGTAAGCCTGCGCTTAGTACCCCCACCCCCCTCCCACAAAAACCACCACACTTACACGGACTCGAAATTGGGTTAACATGCACGCACTTTGACCACGCGGTCTTTAAAAAGAGAGGCGAAGGACTAACGGGGCTGGTTGAGCGGGCTAAATCCTCTCACTCCCTTATAGGGAGTCCCTCTGCCCCGTTGGGCTTCAAAGCGGAGCAGGTAGGGCGGGCTGTGTGGGAGGACCCCCTCACACCCGCCATTGCCACCCGGGGCATGGAGAAAGGTGGCAGATTGCCTCTGGGGGAGGCCTGCCTACTCCCAACTCCTGCAGTCCGGCTCCTCTCTCGAGTACACGCACAAAATACAAATAAAAAAAAAAAAAAATATGAAGTCCAGCAGAGGAGTCGGTACAAATCTGGAAGGCCGGAGGTCAGATTTAAACATAAAGATGATATTATAAGATGTATGAACATGGAGGACAAACTCTGAAGAGCTCATATTATATCAAATCCTATTTTCTCTTCTGTGGTCGGTAAACAAATAAACGGCCATTTTTGGGAATAATAATTGTCCTTGTATGTCTCGGTCTGAACTCTGCGGCGGTCCGCCATGGAATCCCGCCATCTTTGATGTTTGTACGATGGAAAGAAGAAGGGAAAAAAAAAAAACATGGATGTTTATATACAACTTATGACTTCAAATAGTAATAATGCCGGCTCCGTATTAGAGAGATCTGGAAGGAATCTCGGGATTGTCCGACTCATACACAGGGAGGATTCTCAGAGCGAAGGATTTGTCTCTAAGCCCAAACAACGGCGGTTAGCAAATCCGGGGAACGGACCCAGTGATTAATACAATCAGGAGAGAGAGATAGAGGAAAGAATAAACAGAAAACACATTCTGAGTATACAATCCGCCACCCTCCCCGAGGAAAACCAGAGGAATCTGAGCCGAGGCAAAAAACACCGAACCACACCGTGCCGAAAATAGGAGGATCAATCATCAGTGGCTCCCGGGTGTCACTGCTTCTGATTGGATAGGCTGCATTCTCAGTGATGTCACCGCTCTCTAGTGAATGGATAGGCTGCATTCTCAGTGATGTCACCGCTCTCTAGTGAGTGGATTGGCTGCATTCTCAGTGATGTCACCGCTCTCTAGTGAATGGATAGGCTGCATTCTCAGTGATGTCACAGCTCTCTAGTGAATGGATAGGCTGCATTCTCAGTGATGTCACCGCTCTCTAGTGAATGGATAGGCTGTATTCTCAGTGATGTCACCGGTCTCTAGTGAATGGATAGGCTGCATTCTCAGTGATGTCACCGCTCTCTAGTGAATGGATAGGCTGCATTCTCAGTGATGTCACTGGTCTCTAGTGATTGGATAGGCTGCATTCTCAGTGATGTCACCGCTCTCTAGTGAGTGGATTGGCTGCATTCTCAGTGATGTCACCGCTCTCTAGTGAATGGATAGGCTGCATTCTCAGTGATGTCACAGCTCTCTAGTGAATGGATAGGCTGCATTCTCAGTGATGTCACCGCTCTCTAGTGAATGGATAGGCTGTATTCTCAGTGATGTCACCGGTCTCTAGTGAATGGATAGGCTGCATTCTCAGTGATGTCACCGCTCTCTAGTGAATAATAAATAATAATAAATAAAATATGGTATTGTAGCAAGCCACTCAAAAGCACCACAATGGATCCGGTGTAAACCGGTCCTTCAAGCTGGCCTAATGCCTATGCTTTGTGGACATGCATTATAATTAGAGATGTCCAGAACTATTCGCCGGCGAATAGTTCCCGGCTTGTTCGTGTTCGCCGCGGCGGGCGAACATATGCAATGTTCGGTCCGCCCCCTATTCGTCTACATTGAGCAAACTTTGACCCTGTACCTCACAGTCAGCAGACACATTCCAGCCAATCAGCAGCATACCCTCCCTCCCAGACCCTCCCACCTCCTGGACAGCATCCATTTTAGATTACATAAAAAAAAAATTTGACTGTAATAGAATAGCAGTTGGTTGTCTGCAAGCGTCAGGCCTACAGCGTACTCTGCCAACCTCTGCCAGTGTCACCAGTGCCACTCATATCTGGTATCATAGTAGATTACATTTACAAAAAAAACAACAATTTTGACTGTAATAGAATAGCAGTTAGTTGTCTGCAAGCGTGTGTGTCAGGCCTGCCCTACAGCGTCTACTCTGCCAACCTCTGCCAGTGTCACCAGTGCCACTCATATCTGGTGTTTTAGTGCACTTTCTGCCTGGAAAACATAATTTTTTCTGGCCGCTGCGGCTGTAGCAGCGGCTGCAACAATACCAAATTTTTCTGGCCTCTGGTGCTGCTGCACTGTGGCTGCAAAAAAACAAACAAAAAAAAGGCACATACATGTGTCAATTCCCCTTTGTGATCGTTACCTTGTTGTGGTGAAGGGGCTTGCGTATCACAATGAAGCGACCACCTCTATGAGTGTGTTGGCAATGGCAATGTTGGCACACCCCAGATGATAAGGTCGTTGCTTCATTGTGAACAGACCAAAAGCACAATGGCTGTAGGCTCATGCGTCCTTTTGCTGAGGTGACAAACCTGGTCAGTCAAACCCAAGGCAACATCATTGACCTCATCCCATATGCGTTTTTTTCTGGAGCGTGCCCTGCGAAGAGTGCTGGATCAGGCCATGGGCGTCCGCTGAATTTTTTTCAGGGGGGGCGCTTTGCTAGCGGTCAAATAGCATAGCTAAAACGATGGTAAAGCGCCGCTTTTTAGCGGCGCTTTACCGATAACGCGGCATTGTAAAATAGCTCTTGAGATAATTCAGCTTCACTCCATGCCCATATAAATATAGCCTAGAGAATGTACAGACCCCCCTTCAGAACAGATGGACCCCCCCTTCAGCACAGACCTGTCCATTCAGCACAGATGGACCCCCCCCTTCAGCACAGACCCCCCCATTCAGCACAGATAGACCCCTCCTTCAGCACAGACCCCCCCCATTCCACACAGACCCCTCTTTCAGCACAGATGGACCCCCTTTAGGCACAGACCCCAACTTCAGCACAGATGGACCCCCCCTTCAGCACATACCTCCCTTCAGTACAGACCCCCCTTCAGCACAGATGGACCCCCCATTCAGCACAAACCCCCACTTGAGCACAGACGGACCCCCCTCCCCCATCTCATTCAGTACCTCAGATCAGCCATCAGTGCGGCACATGCACAGCAGGTGGGGGAGGCGGCTTCACCTTGCTCGCTGTGCCTGTGTGACATCAGGCCCGGGATCCGGCCCTTCTCGATTTTTCCAGGGGGGATCAATTGCCCCCCCTTGCCCTATGGAGCGGACGTCCATGGATAGGCCATAGATGAGCGTGAAGAGGAAGAGTTGTGGTCACGATCACCACCAGAAGCAGCCTTGTCGTCGT